>NC_088217.1:21475222-21582722 GCF_036934945.1 Oncorhynchus masou masou | reverse complement strand
GAAATATACACTGATTTACACAGGGCATGGACTCTACAAGGTGTTGAAAGCATTCCACAGGGATGCTGGCCCATGTTGACTCCAATGCCTCCCAAAGTTGTGTCAAGTTGGCTGAATGTCCTTTGTGTGGTGGACCATTCTTGATAAACACAGGAAACTGTTGAGCCCAGCAGCATTGCAGTTCTTGACACAAACCAGTGCGCCTGGTACCTACTACCATACCCCGTTCAAAGGCACTTAAATCTTTTGTCTTGTCCATTCACCCTCTGAATGACACACAGACACAATCCATGTCTCAATTGTCTCAAGGCTTAACAGTCCTTCTTTAACTTGTCTCCTCCCCTTCATCTACACTGATTGAAGTGGATTTAGGTTAAATCGATAAGGGATCATAGCTTTCACCTGGATTCACCTGGTCAGTCTATGTCATGGAAAGAGCAGGGATTTGTACACTCAGTGTAGATCCATTAATTAAACAGAGCAAATGCACAGAACCAGTAAATGCTATAGTACCTGATTCTGCTACTAACCATCATCTGAATCAACATTGTTCTTTATCATCATCTGATTGTGTTTACTATATGGCATGGGTTGCACTGCACTGTGTTTGCTGCTGTGTGTTCATCGTGGTATGTTGAACATGTAAGATACTCTGTGTGTTCATCGTGGTATGTTGAACATGTACGATACTCTGTGTGTTCATCGTGGTATGTTGAACATGTAAGATACTCTGTGTTCATCGTGGTATGTTGAACATGTAAGATACTCTGTGTGTTCATCGTGGTATGTTGAACATGTAAGATACTCTGTGTGTTCATTGTGGTATGTTGAACATGTAAGATACTCTGTGTGTTCATCGTGGTATGTTGAACATGTAAGATACTCTGTGTGCCACTTGTTTCTTACCATGCCATTTAAAAAAAATGAGAGCCATTTCTTGACTTCACTCTTTCTATTTAGTTAAAACAATTATAAATGACTCAAATGACAATAAATGTAAATGTGATGTGATTTGCAGGGTGGCCTGGGACAGGTCTGAGCGTGTGCTCTCTGTGATTAGAGAAGAGTAAGGTTCACACAATAGCCCGGGACTGAGTCACAGACAGTCAGGGAGAGGGGGATTGAGTTGCAGCCGTGTCTGTCTATTACACACATCACACACTTATGCACACACACACACACTCACATCAAACGCAGACGATATACTTTAAAGACCCCAAACATCAGTCATCTCCAGATAACGATTAGTGTGGACTCGAATGGCCAGCCCGTAAAAACAACATCAATATGCCCTCATTAAGTTGCTGCTTGACGTGCTCCTCCTCCAAATATGGAGCTGGATTGAGATCCTCAACCATCTAGAGGGAAATACAATCACTGAAATACTGCCAATATACTAGTACAACTCCACACTCACACCACTAGCAAACATCTACCATAACAACCTCGGAACATCTACAACTTCATCAACTCAATTTTTATCAGCAACATCATGCAAATTGTTGGGTATCATATATATTGTCCTGTGAATGTGACTACAGATTCAATTTAGCAAACAAAACCAAAAAGTAAACAGCAAATATTAATATCATAGCGAGATAATGTCTGAAATGAACTGTCTGATGCCACATAGACTACTGTGTTTTGCGACTCAAAGTAAGCCCATCGCTATAGTTCAGAGGTTATATGATCCAACTGTGCACTTACAGTATGTCAGGAAATGTTGTTCACTAACCATAGGGATCTGTGGGAGACTTGGTAGGGATTGGAAGTCAACAAGTACAGGAAAAGGAATGTGACATGTGAGATAGGACAGGTAATTCCCTTTAAAGAGAAGAACAGAACTATGTCACACTATCTAAGTGTGTCAGACCAACCATAACACATAGACCTCATCTGTTTTGGATAAATACTTTGAAGAGCGATGGAGATGTGAAGAGCGTCTCTCACCATCGGAAGTATGGAAAAACAAGGATGCCAAGAGTGTGCAAAGCTGTCATCAGTTTAGAAATATACAGTGCATTCAGAAAGTATTCAGACCCCTTGACTTGTTCCACATTTGGTTACATTACAGCTGTCAATGGGATTTATATGTTTAAATGAATGATTAGAATATTCCACCCTGAAACCATATGATTGTATGAAATTGATTAGAGTCATAAAATCTACTTCAGAGCGCTAAGGCACCTCAGACTGGGGCAAAGGTTCACCTTCCAACAGGACAATGGCCGTAAGCACAGCCTATAGGCAGAAACTCAAACAGGAAGTACCCATGCAAAGGACTATTCAATGCTGGTCTGACCAATCGGAATCCACGTTTCAAGACTGTTTTGATCACGTGGACTGATATATGTTCCGGGTAGCCTCAGAAAATAATATTGACATATATGCTGATTCGGTGAGTGAGTTTATAAGGAAGTCTATAGGAGATGATGTACCCACTGTGGCTTTAAAAACTTACCCTAACCAGAAACCGTGGATCGATGGCGGCATTCGCGCAAAACTGAAAGCGCAAACCACTGGATTTAACCATGGAAAGGTGACTGGGAATATGGCCGAATATAAACAGTGCAGTTATTCCCTCCGCAAGGCATTCAAGCAAGCAAAATGTCTATATAGAGACAAAATGGAGTCGCAATTCAACGGCTCAGACATAAGAAGTATGTGGCAGGGACTACAGACAATCACAAAAGGAAAACCAGTCATGTTACGGACACCTACGTCTTGCTTCCAGACAAACTAAACATCTTCTTTGACCACTTTGAGGATAATACAGTGCCACCAACGCGGCTCGCTACCAAAGACTGTGGGCTCTCCTTCTCCCTGGCCGACGTGATTAAGTTATTTAAACGTGTTAACCCTTGCAGGGCTGCCGGCCCAGACAACATCCCTAGCCGCATCCTCAGAGCATGCGCAGACCAGCTGGCTGGTGTGTTGACGGATATATTCAATCTCTCCCTATCCCAGTTTGCTGTCCCCACATGTTTCAAGATGGCCATCATTGTTCCTGTACCCACAAAAATTCTGAGATTTCCATCCCCAACTACAACATTTTCCGTCAAGATAGAACTACTAAGCAAACAGTTGGATGCAGGGCTTTGTCCTATAAAGCTCAATTTTTATGGAATGGTCTGCCTACCCATGTGAGAGACACAAACTTGGTCTCAACCTTTAAGTCTTTACTGAAGACTCATCTCTTCAGTGGGTCATATGATTGAGTGTAGTCTAGCCCAGGAGTGTGAAGGTGAACGGAAAGGCTCTAACCCTATTACAGGGGCTGAGTCACTGGCTTACTAGGGCTCTTTCATACCGTCCCTACGAGGGGTGCGTCACTTGAGTGGGTTGAGTCACTGATGTGATCTTCCTGTTTGGGTTGGCGCCCCCCCTTGGGTTGTGCCGTGGCGGAGATCTTTGTGGGCTATACTCGGCCTTGTCTCAGGATGGTAAGTTGGTGGTTGAAGATATCCCACTAGTGGTGTGGGGGCAGTGCTTTGGCAAAGTGGGTGGGGTTATATCCTTCCTGTTTGGCCCTGTCCGGGGGTGTCATCGGATGGGGCCACAGTGTCTCCTGACCCCTCCTGTCTCAGCCTCCAGTATTTATGCTGCAGTAGTTTATCTGTCGGGGTCTAGGGGCTAGTTTGTTATATCTGGAGTACTTCTCCTGTCCTATCCGGTGTCCTGTGTGAATTTAAGTATGCTCTCTCTAATTCTCTCTCTCTCTCTTTCTCTCTTTCTTTCTTTCTCTCGGAGGAGGACCTGAGCCCTAGGACCATGCCTCAGGACTACCTGACATGATGACTCCTTGCTGTCCCCAATCCACCTGGCCGTGCTGCTGAACCAGTTTCAACTGTTCTGCCTGAGATTATTATTATTTGACCATGTTGGTCATTTATGAACATTTGAACATCTTGGCCATGTTCTGTTATAATCTCCACCCAGCACAGCCAGAAGAGGACTGGCCACCCCACATAGCCTGGTTCCTCTCTAGGTTTCTTCCTAGGTTTTGGCCTTTCTAGGGAGTTTTTCCTAGCCACCGTGCTTCTACACATGCATTGCTTACTGTTTGGGGTTTTAGGGTGGGTTTCTGTACAGCACTTTGAGATATCAGCTGATGTACGAAGGGCTATATAAATACATTTGATTTGATTTGATTTGATTCAACCACATTGTAGGATTTTTAATTAATTTATTTGCAAATTATGGTGGAAAATAAGTATTTGGTCAATAACAAAAGTTTATCTCAATACTTTGTTATATACCCTTTGTTGGCAATGACAACAAGGTTTTCACAAGGTTTTCACACACTGTTGTTGGTATTTTGGACCATTCCTCCATGCAGACCTCCATGCAGATCTCCTCCAGAGCAGTGATGTTTTGGGGCTGTTGCTGGGCAACACGGACTTTCAACTCCCTCCAAAGATTTTCTATGGGGCTGAGATCTGGAGACTGGCTCGGCCACTCCAGGACCTTGAAATGCTTCTTACGAAGCCACTCCTTTGTTGCCCGGGCAGTGTGTTTGGGATCATTGTCATGCTGAAAGACCCAGCCACGCTTCATCTTCAATGCCCTTGCTGATGGAAGGAGGTTTTCACTCAAAATCTCACGATATATGGCCCCATTCATTCTTTCCTTTACACGGATCAGTCATCCTGGTCCCTTTGCAGAAAAACAGCCCCAAAGCATGATTTTTCCACCCCCATGCTTCACAGTAGGTATGGTGTTCTTTGGATGCAACTCAGCATTCTTTGTCCTCCAAACATGTCGAGTTGAGTTTTTACCAAAAATGTATATTTTGGTTTCATCTGACCATATGACATTCTCCCAATCTTCTTCTGGATCATCCAAATGCTCTCTAGCAAACTTCAGATGGGCCTGGACATGTACTGGCTTAAGCAGGGGAACACGTCTGGCACTGCAGGATTTGAGTCCCTGGCGGCGTAGTGTGTTACTGATTGTAGGCTTTGTTACTTTGGTCCCAGCTCTCTGCAGGTCATTCACTAGGTCCCCCCGTGTGGTTCTGGGATTTTTGCTCACCGTTCTTGTGATCATTTTGACCCCATGGGGTGAGATCTTGAGTGGAGCCCCAGATTGAGGGAGATTATCAGTGGTCTTGCATGTCTTCCATTTCCTAATAATTGCTCCCACAGTTGATTTCTTCAAACCAAGCTGCTTACCTATTGCAGATTCAGTCTTCCCAGCCTGGTGCAGGTCTACAATTGTGTTTCTGGTGTCCTTTGACAGCTCTTTGGTCTTGGCCATAGTGGAGTTTGGAGTGTGACTGTTTGAGGTTGTGGACAGGTGTCTTTTATGCTGATAACAAGTTCAAACAGGTGCCATTAATACAGGTAACGAGTGGAGGACAGAGGAGCCTCTTAAAGAAGAAGTTACAGGTCTGTGAGAGCCAGAAATCTTGCTTGTTTGTAGGTGACCAGATACTTAATTTCCACCATAATTTGCAAATAAATTCATTAAAAATCCTACAATGTGATTTTCTGGATTGTTTTTCTCATTTTGTCTGTCATAGTTGAAGTGTACATATGATGAAAATTACAGGCCTCTCTCATCTTTTTAAGTGGGAGAACTTGCACAATTGGTGGCTGACTAAATACTTTTTTTGCCCCACTGTATATTTCTCTGGCCACCCCCAAAACCAATTCTTTCTTTGGCCGCCTCTCCTTCCAGTTCTCTGCTGCCAATGACTGGAACGAACTACAAACATTTCTGAAACTGGAAACACATCTCCCTCACTAGCTTTAAGCACCAGCTGTCAGAGCAGCTCACAGATTACTGCACCTGTGCACAACCCATCTATAATCTAGCCAAACAACTACCTCTACCCCTACTGTATTTATTTATTTATTTTGCTCCTTTGCACCCCATTATTTCTCTCTACTTTGCACTTTCTTCCACTGCAAATCTACCATTCCAGTGTTTACCTTGTTATATTGTATTTACTCCGCCACCATGGCCTTTTTTTGCCTTTACCTCCCTTATCTCTCCTCATTTTCTCACATTGTATATAGACTTATTTTTTTCTACTGTATTATTGACTGTATGTTTGTTTTACTCCATGTGTAACTCTGTGTTGTTGTATGTGTGGAACTGCTTTGCTTTATCTTGGCCAGGTCGCAATTGTAAATGAGAACTTGTTCTCAACTTGCCAACCTGTGTTAAATAAAGGTGGAATAAAAAATTCGAAATCATGAATTAGCTGGCATAATTTGTATGGATGTATACAAAGAAATGTTAACTGAAAAAAGGTCAAACGAAGTTTAGCTGGTTTGCAGTATTTCCAGCTTCAGTTTGAAGTGATTGTGTGAGCTGTGTTGTTGGCTAGCTCCTCTGAACAACAGTGTCCTGACGAGAGGGCACATTTTCTAAACCAGGCAATATCGCTCATCATTATCATGTTATTGATGTATGCAAATACATGTCACTAGAAAACAGATTAAGCAAACGCAAATGCATCTACTTTGCTGTTATTCTGGCTGCACTGTTTGACGTGACTAAGTTAGCCATAGTTGGCTGGCTAGCAAGCAAGGGAAAAGAACGTTGCCAGCCAGTATGGTAATGGAACATTTAGAACAATGACTGGGTCGTGTCTGAAAGGATGAAATAGTATGAATAAATTAAAATGATTTAGTTTTTAATGAAAATATGTCAATCATTATTTGAGTATGTTGGTAACCCCTTGTATAATAATGCCCTCGAAGTCGGTGTTTGGAGGATATATTGACTTCGTCTCAGGCCTAACAACACCCGTGCCAAAATATCCTCCAAACACTGGCTTCTCGGGCATTATCACTTAATTAGACCAATTTAACGCAGCCTCTGCCAAGTCTATGAGCTTTCCGATATTCAAAGGGTGCCAGACAGATGCGTTCAGTTTGGTTCAACGATTGCTAGGTTTCGTGACAGTTTGTACTGGACAACACGTTACCCTGAAGCGGTACGTACTGTTCTTAAACAGCCTTGGAGCTACAATTGCTTCTGTTTGGTGGGAGCAGCGAGGTGTGGTCTGATCAATATGGGTGTGACCACTCAAAATCCCAAAACTCATGCAGCACGTCATACATACGGAGCTGCATTCGAGAGCGGCAATTATCCTGTGGTGTTGCAGTGTGTGTGTTCGATCCGGAAGGCTAACGAAGCCGGCTGTAGACGAAAGTCGGCGCGTGAAGTCGATGTTTATAAGTGACAAACGAAAATCGGACCCTGTAATGGTTTTCTAACAACAAGAGAACAATCAGATCAGCTGGAAACCAACTCGAGATAAAAAAGTCAACTGTTGACATAAACAAAAACAATAAAGGAGATGGTTGATCTCTCTGCATTGTGCTATTCTGCCAGGTCGCAGTTGTAAATGAGAACTTGTTCTCAACTGGCCTACCTGGTTAAATAAAGGTGAAATAAAAACATTATATACAAAATTCTGCTTGCTGGAGTTGATTCAAAATCAGGTCCAGGAGCGCTATATATGCAAACAAACTGTTTTAAACTGCGACTCGAACCTGAACCAGAATTAATTGTATTGGGACAGTTGCATATTTAACTTGTGAGAGTAGTGTAATGGCCAACAATGCATACTCACTGCAGTTGAGTTCCTCAGTGTGGAGTACAGTCAGATGCTGTCCTCTGGTGGCCAGTTACAAATATACCCCACACTGTTGCCCTTGGTGACTCTAAACAGTCTTCCTGTTTGCTACAGATACTGCACTGTAGGTGGCGCCAGTGAGCTTCAGGGCAGCCATTTATCAGAGAGCAGGATGTGGGGGTTTACTGAGACACACACAGGTCTGTGTGCCATACATACACATACACAGCGATGCAGTAAAGTAAGCAGAGCTGAGCAGAAGCAGTTATGGAGTTGCGAGCTGAACTGCTGAAGTCCATCTGGTATGCTTTCACCTCTCTGGACGTGGAGAAGAGTGGGAAGGTGTCCAAGTCCCAGCTAAAGGTGAGAGGTCAGGGTTCAAGTTGGGGGACAGTATAGGGGTCAAAGAGCAGGGAGGATGGGATTGATTTTCTTCTTCTGCCCTTCCAATGTGTTGGTTTGTGTTCTATGTTTTTACACAACTGTTTTTGTTAATCTTTTCAGCATATTTTCCTTGTTTTTAGGAAAATTATATTTTTTATGTAATTGGCATCAGAACTTGTTTTATTTGTTTATTTATTGATCTAGTCAGGTCAACCCCATTAGATGAGACACTTTATTTTCAAGATCTGATCTCTTTCCTGTTAGCTTAATGCGTGGGTGTGATATGTCCTTTAGCATGAGCTACACAGCACTGTATACTGATTGGTGTCTTAGGTAATGTTATTGCTTGATCAAACCCCTTCTATTGGAATTTGATCACATTCGTAGTTAATTTCATCATTGTACAGCCCTAGTTTTGACGTTTGGCCGCCCTCCTCAAGTCTAGAATAACAAACACATGACTGTAACTGGGTTAATTTCTGGGATTATGTATGAGCCAGACTATGGAGAAACAATCATCAATAATCTGCTATGGCGATAGGCCTATCTCTATGTTCAGAGGCAGACCCTCTATGAGCCCCCTCATGATTCTGGGGGGCTGGTGGTGTGTTATTGCATTGGTGTTTGGGTGAATACGTGTGTGCTGTATTGTCATGTGTTATGGGTCAGTGATGATGTGTTGCTTTGTGTGTGGGATCAGGCATTGTGACGTTTCTAATCCCAGTCACACTGAGGGGCTTGGGCTCTGTGTCCCAGCCGTTGCTATAACGACATTGTCAAAGAGTCCCTGTGTCTTGCCACCTCCATCTCCTTGCTCTAAGACTACAGGCTCCAAAACTGGAATTATGGAAGTTGAAATTGACATTTTTGCTGGCATAACATTTTTGAGATTTGATTAAATAAAAAAATACATTTATTTCTTTCTGTCTGTCTCTCCATGTATTGTAGGTTTTGTCTTTTAACCTGTATCCTGTGTTGATGAGATTTATGTTTCATCTCATAACCTGTACTCTGTGTTGATGAGATGTAGGTTTTGTCTCATAACCTGTACTTTGTGTTGATGAGTTGTAGGTTTTGTCTCATAACCTGTACTCTGTGTTGATGAGATGTAGGTTTTGTCTCATAACCTGTACTCTGTGTTGATGAGTTGTAGGTGTTGTCTCATAACCTGTACTCTGTGTTGATGAGTTGTAGGTGTTGTCTCATAACCTGTACTCTGTGTTGATGAGTTGTAGGTGTTGTCTCATAACCTGTACTCTGTGTTGATGAGTTGTAGGTGTTGTCTCATAACCTGTACACTGTGTTGATGAGTTGTAGGTGTTGTCTCATAACCTGTACACTGCGCTGAACATCCCCCACGACCCTGTGGCTCTAGAGGTCCACTTCAGAGATGATGATGATGGGCCGGTGTCCAACCAGGGGTACATGCCCTACCTCAACAAATTTATACTGGACAAGGTACTGTACACACACACACACACACACACACACACACACACACACACACACACACACACACACACACACACACACACACACACACACACACACACACACACACACACACACACACACACACACACACACACACACACACACACACACACACACACTTGACATCCTCTCTTTCTGACCCCAGGTGGTTGAGGGCACATTTGATAAGGAGAATGTAGATGTGTTCTGCTGGACTCTCTGTGCCAAAAAGAACTACCGGCCTAAAGATGGCATGGGTGTTCTGCTTGATAAAGACGCCTTCCATCTCTGGTGCATCTTCAACTTCCTGTCTGAAGACAAGTATCCACTGGTCCTGGCCCCAGAGGAGGTAAGTTCTAAGCCCTGGACGTGTAATCCAAAATCATTTTTCCTTACGTTCATCAACCTTTCTTGCAAATCTTGCAATAATGTCAATGGGAGATTCTGTCTCAAGTTCAGATTGTCCCATTATGTGTCCCATTATGTGTCACATTATGTGTCCCATTCATTCCATGTGGCCCGTCTCAGGTGGAATACCTCCTAAAGAAGGTCTGCTTAGCCATGAGTGTGGAGCTTAGCTGTGTGGACATGGAGGATTTCATATCCCAGGAGCCTGTGCAGCTGAGCGGCATCACAGTGTGGGCCTTCCTGGACTTTGTCAACACCGGGAGGCTGACCAGAGGCGTGGAGAATGACTCTGTCACCATGGCGATAGACAAGGTCTACCAGGAGATAGTGGGCAATATCATAAAAGAGGTGCTTTTAACATAAAGATTATTAGAAATGTTTGTGTTGGTGTGCATGTAATATGCATGTAATAAACGTATAAAGTATAACAGTATTTATATAATTAGGCATGTGTAACTTTGTGTGGGTGTATGTAACTGTCCTCAGGGGTATCTGTGGAAGAAGGGTCACTTGCGGAGGAACTGGAACGAGCGCTGGTTCTCTCTCCGGCCCAGTACTCTGCATTACTACGTCAGTGAGGACCGCAAGGAGTGTAAAGGCTGTATCGAGCTGGACCACAACTGTTGTGTGGAGGTACACAACGCTGGGTTATGTAGAATAGAAGGCACAGCTGAGCTGAGACATTCGTTCAGAGAGCAAGGTTTCATGGTAGCATGTATAGAATGAATATGACCCCATTCTTTATAGCAATAAGAACGTTGGAGTGTGCAAGCTGTTGTTGTTATGATGGTTATTTTCTGCAGTGTTGTGGTTGCACTGACAGGTGCTACCAGAGAAGGAGGGGAAGAGGTGTATGTTCTGTGTGAAGACGCTAACTAAGACCTACGAGATGAGCGCCCCCGACACCAAGCAGAGACAGGAGTGGACCACAGGTCAGAGATCATACTCTCTACTGTACACTACACACACACTGTGTTTTTAAAGCCACGAGAACATTTAGGGGTAGATTTTGGGCAATATCTAGTAGCCAGGATGATATTCTACTAGCCAACGGTTGTAAAATCTATGCCATGCGATATTTTATTAAACTAGGGTAGTTTATTAATAATAATAATAATAATAATAAATGACATTTACAGACATAAATCATAAAGCTCTTTTGGCACATATTCTACTAGCCCAGTCTAAAAATACTAGAACAAGCTTAACTTTGTTCCAGCAGCGATCCAGACAGCGATCCGTCTGTGTGTAGAAGGGAAGAACTCCCTGCATAAGGACCTGAAGCTGCGACGCAGAGTGCTAAGGGAGGAGAGGGAGAGGAGGCGCACCACCAAGGAGGAGGAGCTACAACGTCTGTGCCTTCTCCAGGGGGAGAAGGAGAGCAAGCTGGCCGAGCTGGAGCTCCTACAGGTGGGGGAAGGGGGGGGAGCGAGAGAGAGATCGAGACCGGGAGAGAGAGAGATCACTATGAAGACAACAGAACTTTGGATAGCTATGTGACAAAAGCATCACAATAACCTCTGTTATATTTGTTGGTATCATCGGTGTGCAGGAGGCGCAGAGGCACTCTCAGGCAGCACTGCTGCAGGAGGAACAGAAGAGGAGACAGAAACATGAGGAGCTGCAGAGAACCCTGCAGGACCAGCTACAGCAGGCTGAAGAGGTGAGAAGCTAAGGAGATGAGGAGGAGGAGATTAGCTGGGTAAGGAAAGAAGTTAGAGGTAAGAGGAGGAAGGAGAAGAGAAGGTGAGGAAGGAAGGTGTGAGACAATGAGAAGAAGAACCCAACTTACATGTCTAACTCAAAGATCTTTAAGGATTTAACTGTGGCTTTGTCCTGGTTTAAGTGTGTGTTTGTCGTGGGCCAGGAGCGGGACAACATGCAGGCGGAGATGGCCCTGAAGGATGCGGAGACGGACCGCCAGAGGAAGAGGATCAGGGAGCTGGAGGAGATGCAGCTTCGCCTGGAGGAGGCCCTGCACCAGGAGATTAGAGCTAGACAGAATGAGGAGGCCTACCGCCTCGCACAGGCCAGGTAACACACACACACACATATACAGTGCCTTGCGAAAGTATTCGGCCCCCTTGAACTTTGTGACCTTTTGCCACATTTCAAGCTTCAAACATAAAGATATAAAACTGTATTTTTTTGTGAAGAATCAACAACAAGTGGGACACAATCATGAAGTGGAACGACATTTATTGGATATTTCAAATTTTTTAACAAATCAAATACTGAAAAATTGGGCGTGCAAAATTATTCAGCCCCTTTACTTTCAGAGCAGCAAACTCTCTCCAGAAGTTCAGTGAGGATCTCGGAATGCTCCAACGTTGTCCTAAATGACTAATGATGATAAATACAATCCACCTGTGTGTAATCAAGTCTCCATATAAATGCACCTGCACTGTAGTCTCAGAGGTCCGTTAAAAGCGCAGAGAGCATCATGAAGAACAAGGAACACACCAGGCAGGTCCGAGATACTGTTGTGAAAAAGTTTAAAGCTGGATTTGGATACAAAAAGATTTCCCAAGCTTTAAACATCCCAAGGTGCACTATGCAAGCGATAATATTGAAATGGAAGGAGTATCAGACCACTGCAAATCTACCAAGACCTGGCCGTCCCTCTAAACTTTCAGCTCATACAAGGAGAAGACTGATCAGAAATGCAGCCAAGAGGCCCATGATCACTCTGGATGAACTGCAGAGATCTACAGCTGAGGTGGGAGACTCTGTCCATAGGACAACAATCAGTCGTATATTGCACAAATCTGGCCTTTATGGAAGAGTGGCAAGAAGAAAGCCATTTCTTAAAGATATCCATAAAAAGTGTTGTTTAAAGTTTGCCACAAGCCACCTGGGAGACACACCAAACATGTGGAAGAAGGTGCTCTGGTCAGATGAAACCAAAATTGAACTTTTTGGCAACAATGCAAAACGTTATGTTTGGCGTAAAAGCGACACAGCTCATCACCCTGACCACACCATCCCCACTGTCAAACATGGTGGTGGCAGCATCATGGTTTGGGCCTGCTTTTCTTCAGCAGGGACAGGGAAGATGGTTAAAATTGATGGGAAGATGGATGGAGCCAAATACAGGACCATTCTGGAAGAAAACCTGATGGAGTCTGCAAAAGACCTGAGACTGGGATGGAGATTTGTCTTCCAACAAGACAATGATCCAAAACATAAAGCAAAATCTACAATGGAATGGTTCAAAAATAAACATATCCAGGTGTTAGAATGGCCAAGTCAAAGTTCAGACCTGAATCAAATCGAGAATCTGTGGAAAGAACTGAAAACTGCTGTTCACAAATGCTCTCCATCCAACCTCACTGAGCTCGAGCTGTTTTGCACGGAGGAATGGGAAAAAATTTCAGTCTCTCGATGTGCAAAACTGATAGAGACATACCCCAAGCGACTTACAGCTGTAATCGCAGCAAAAGGTGGTGCTATAAAGAAATTAACTTAAGGGGGCTGAATAATTTTGCACGCCCAATTTTTCAGTTTTTGATTTGTTAAAAAGTTAATATCCAATAAATGTCGTTCCACTTGTTGTTGATTCTTCACAAAAAAATACAGTTTTATATCTTTATGTTTGAATCCTGAAATGTGGCAAAAGGTCGCAAAGTTCAAGGGGGCCGAATACTTTCGCAAGGCACTGTACGTATCCTGTATGTACAGTATACACACACGCACGCACAAACACACACGCACACACAAGTACACACAGGGAGCAAACGTCATGGAAAAGGACTATATACTATCTTACACCCCCTGACACTTACATGTCTTCTGTAAATGTCTTACACTTCTTAGTGCTCACTCTGTGCTCACAGTTTCCTGTCATTTCAGTCTGTTACCGCAAAGTCACACAAAAAATGAAGGTAGGGGGACGTTTCGCATCGGAATTGATGGCCTTGACCTGCTAGCTACAGTGTGTGCTTCATTTAGTGAAATCTGCAAACCACAATTTTGTCTTTTTAAAGATAAGTTAACCCAAATCAAAAACTAGCCAAACCAAAATGAACACTGGTATTAATCTGAAGTTGTACCTCAGTTTATCTAAAATGCAAGGAACCCTCAGTCATACACACACACACAGCTGTGTTTGTCGGCAGACGTGTTTGCTCTCAGAGAAACACCAACGATTTCCTGTTATCTCTGCTCATTACTTGTGGTTTGTCTGCTTTCTCAGGAACTGAACATCTTAAGGTGTTTTTTTTTCTTTTTTTGACCCCTAGGAGAGCTCAGCTTTAGTTTTTCCATAACCCTCCTCTCTGGTTGGTCCCTTCGTTATGACATTGTCATAATTGTGCTCTTTGACTGGTACCTTGATAATGACATTGTCATAACCGTGTTCTCTGATTCATCCCCATAACCGTGTTGTCTTATTGGTCCATTCATAATGACATGGTCATAACTCTACTCTCTGATTAGTTTATCATAATGACATCATCATAACACTTCTCTCTGATTAGTCCTTCAAAATGACATCTTCATAACCCTGCTCTCTGATTGGTCCCTTCATAATGTCAACAACACATACAATAAGGAAATCAGGACACCAACAAAAGTTTTAGAATACAGTACACAATAAGTGGGCATCCCTAATCTGTAACTGTAACATTATTAACATTGGTCCAACCAACTAATTTTAGAGCTACAACAAGGTTTGAAGTGTAGTGTGATTAGAACCCTGCATAAGGGTTCTCTCCTTCTCTCTCTTCACCACCAGTCTGCTGGTGGAGGAGGAGGAGAAGATGAAGGTCCTGCTGGCACTCCAAGAGGAACAGGAGCAGTACATCTTGAAGACCCAGAGAGAGAAGCAGGAGCTCAGGCAGGAGATGGTAACCAAGTCCCAGGCTTTAGAGGAGGCCCAACACCAGCTGGAGAAGGTTCGGGCCAACCGGCACAGAATGGACCATGACATTGCAGTGAGTGCAAAATAATCAGTATCGGACCCTAGATCTTCTGCTAAATACAAATCTGGGAACTACTTTGCATAAAACTATAGCTACTCGACAGCTACTCTACTATACTACTCAATTTACACACTTGCCCCCTTCCCCCCCTTCCCCAATACATATGGATATATTATACTATAAATTATGCCTTTCTGTATTTTAATTATGCTAACATCTTTATTCTATTTTACTGCCTTTTACTTTATTTTCATATTATTATTTTGCACTATTTCTTATTGTTGTTGCATTGTCGAGAAGGAACCTGCAAGTAAGCAGTTCGTTAGACAAGGTATACCATATGTATCCTGTACATACAACTAATAAAACTTGAAACTACTCATCAAGAAATTATAGTCCGGTTAACTACCTTTGCTGCCCCGTTTCTGTGTGATCGGGAATGCATGTGAATGAGCATAATGTGGACGGCAAGATAACGTTCAGGATCTTAGACTACTGGTCAAAGATTCAGAACACCTACTCATTCAAGGGGTTTTATTTATATTACTTTTTTCTACATTGTAGAAAAACACTGAAGACATCAAAACTATGAAATAACATATTGAATAATGTAGTAACCAAAAAAGTGTTTGTCAAATCAAAATATGTTTTATATTTGAGATTCTTCAAATAGCCACCCTTTGTCTTGATGACAACTTTGCGCACTCTTGGCATTCTCTCAACCAGCTTCATGAGGTAATCACCTAGAATGCATTTCAATTAACAGGTGTGCCTTGTTAAAAGTTAAATTGTGGAATTTCTTCCCACCTTAATGCGTTTGAGCCAATCAGTTGTGTTGTGACAAGGTGGGGGGTGTATACAGAAGATAGTCCTATTTGGTAAAATACCAAGTCCATATTATGGCCAGAACAGCTCAAATAAGCAAAGAGAAACAACAGTACATCATTACTTTAAGACATGAATGTCAGTCAATATGGAACATTTCAAAAACTTTTAAAGTTTCTTCAAGTACAGTACATCAAACAACAGTACATCATCACTTTAAGACATGAAGGTCAGTCAATATGGAACATTTCAAGAACTTTAAAAGTTTCTTCAAGTGCAGTCTCAAAAACCATCAAGTGCTTTGATGAAACTGGCTCTCATGAGGACCGCCACAAGAATGGAAGACCCAGAGTTACCACTGCTGCAGTTCATTAGCGTTACCAGTCTCAGAAATTGCAGTCCAAATAAATGCTACAACATCAACTGTTCAGAGGAGACTGTGTGAATCAGCCCTTCGTGGTGAATTGCTGCAAAGAAACCACTACTAAAGGAAGAAGATACTTGTTTGGGCCAAGAAACACGAGCAATGACATTAGACCAGTGAAAATCTGTCCTTTGATTTTGAGTCCGAAATGGAGATTTTTGGTTCCAACCTCTGTGTTTTTGTGAGATGCGGTGTTGGTGAACGGATGATCTCCTCATCTGTATTTCCCACCGTAAAGCATGGAGGAGGAGGTATTAAGGTGTGGGGGTGCTTTGCTGTTGACACTGTCTGTGATTTATTTAGAATTCAAGGGACATTTAAATCAAATCAAATCAAATCAAAATGTATTTGTCACATACACATGGTTAGCAGATGTTAATGCGAGTGTAGCGAAATGCTTGTGTTTCTAGTTCCGACAATGCAGTAATAACCAACAAGTAATCTAACAATTCCTAAACTACTGTCTTATACACAGTGTAAGGGGATAAAGAATATGTACATAAGGATATATGAATGAGTGATGGTACAGAGCAGCATAGGCAAGATACAGTAGATGGTATCGAGTACAGTATATACATATGAGATGAGTATGTAAACAAAGTGGCATAGTTAAAGTGGCTAGTGATACATGTATTACATAAGGATGCAGTCGATGATATAGAGTACAGTATATACGTATGCCTATGAGATGAATAATGTAGGGTAAGTAACATTATATAAGGTAGCATTGTTTAAAGTGGCTAGTGATATATTTACATCATTTCCCATCAATTCCCATTATTAAAATGGCTGGAGTTGAGTCAGTGTGCTGGCAGCAGCCACTCAATGTTAGTGGTGGCTGTTTAACAGTCTGATGGCCTTGAGATAGAAGCTGTTTTTCAGTCTCTCGGTCCCAGCTTTGATGCACCTATACTGACCTCGCCTTCTGGATGATAGCGGGGTGAACAGGCAGTAGCTCGGGTGGTTGATGTCCTTGATGATCTTTATGGCCTTCCTGTAACATCGGGTGGTGTAGGTGTCCTGGAGGGCAGGTAGTTTGCCCCGGTGATGCGTTGTGCAGACCTCACTACCCTCTGGAGAGCCTTACGGTTGAGGGCGGAGCAGTTGCCGTACCAGGCGGTGATACAGCCCGCCAGGATGCTCTCGATTGTGCATCTGTAGAAGTTTGTGAGTGCTTTTGGTGACAAGCCGAATTTCTTCAGCCTCCTGAGGTTGAAGAGGCGCTGCTGCGCCTTCTTCACGATGCTGTCTGTGTGAGTGGACCAATTCAGTTTGTCTGTGATGTGTGCGCCGAGGAACTTAACTTGCTACTCTCTCCACTACTGTTCCATCGATGTGGATAGGGGGGTGTTCCCTCTGCTGTTTCCTGAAGTCCACAATCATCTCCTTAGTTTTGTTGACGTTGAGTGTGAGGTTATTTTCCTGACACCACACTCCGAGGGCCCTCACCTCCTCCCTGTAGGCCGTCTCGTCGTTGTTGGTAATCAAGCCTACCACTGTTGTGTCGTCCGCAAACTTGATGATTGAGTTGGAGGCGTGCGTGGCCACGCAGTCGTGGGTGAACAGGGAGTACAGGAGAGGGCTCAGAACGCACCCTTGTGGGGCCCCAGTGTTGAGGATCAGCGGGGAGGAGATGTTGTTACCTACCCTCACCACCTGAGGGCGGCCCGTCAGGAAGTCCAGTACCCAGTTGCACAGGGCG
This sequence comes from Oncorhynchus masou masou, assembly GCF_036934945.1. Taxonomy (NCBI): domain Eukaryota; kingdom Metazoa; phylum Chordata; class Actinopteri; order Salmoniformes; family Salmonidae; genus Oncorhynchus; species Oncorhynchus masou. The sequence continues at coordinate 21,564,990 of NC_088217.1, read as the reverse complement.
GGGTCGAGACCCAGGGTCTCGAGCTTGATGACGAGCTTGGAGGGTACTATGGTGTTGAATGCCGAGCTGTAGTCGATGAACAGCATTCTCACATAGGTATTCCTCTTGTCCAGATGGGTTAGGGCAGTGTGCAGTGTGGTTGAGATTGCATCGTCTGTGGACCTATTTGGGCGGTAAGCAAATTGGAGTGGGTCTAGGGTGTCAGGTAGGGTGGAGGTGATATGGTCCTTGACTAGACTCTCAAAGCACTTCATGATGACGGAAGTGAGTGCTACGGGGCGGTAGTCGTTTAGCTCAGTTACCTTAGCTTTCTTGGGAACAGGAACAATGGTGGCCCTCTTGAAGCATGTGGGAACAGCAGACTGGTATAGGGATTGATTGAATATGTCCGTAAACACACCAGCCAGCTGGTCTGCGCATGCTCTGAGGGCGCGGCTGGGGATGCCGTCTGGGCCTGCAGCCTTGCGAGGGTTAACACGTTTAAATGTTTTACTCACATCGGCTGCAGTGAAGGAGAGAACGCATGTTTCCGTTGCAGGCCGTGTCAGTGGCACTGTATTGTCCTCAAAGCGGGCAAAAAAGTTATTCCGTCTGCCTGGGAGCAAGACATCATGGTCCGTGACTGGGCTGGATTTCTTCCTGTAGTCCGTGATTGACTGTAGACCCTGCCACATGCCTCGTGTCTGAGCCGTTGAATTGAGATTCTACTTTGTCTCTGTACTGACGCTTAGCTTGTTTGATAGCCTTGCGGAGGGAATAGCTGCACTGTTTGTATTCAGTCATGTTACCAGACACCTTGCCCTGATTGAAAGCAGTGGTTCACGCTTTTAGTTTCACGCGAATGCTGCCATCAATCCACGGTTTCTGGTTAGGGAATGTTTTAATCGTTGCTATGGGAACGACATCTTCAACGCACGTTCTAATGAACTCGCACACCGAATCAGCGTATTCGTCAATGTTGTTATCTGACGCAATACGAAACATGTCCCAGTCCACGTGATGGAAGCAGTCTTGGAGTGTGGAGTCAGCTTGGTCGGACCAGCGTTGGACAGACCTCAGCGTGGGAGCTTCTTTTTTTAGTTTCTGCCTGTAGGCAGGTATCAGCAAAATGGAGTTGTGGTCAGCTTTTCCGAAAGGGGGGCGGGGCAGGGCCTTATATGCGTTCGCGGAAGTTAGAGTAACAGTGATCCAAGGTTTTTCCGCCCCTGGTTGCGCAATCGATGTGCTGATAAAATTTAGGGAGTCTTGTTTTCAGATTAGCCTTGTTAAAATCCCCAGCAACAATGAATGCAGCCTCTGGATAAATGGTTTCCAGTTTGCAAAGAGTTAAATAAAGTTCATTCAGAGCCATCGATGTGTCTGCTTGGGGGGGGATATATACGGCTGTGATTATAATCGAAGAGAATTCTCTTAGTAGATAATGCGGTCTACATTTGATTGTGAGGAATTCTAAATCAGGTGAACAGGTAGGATTTGAGTTCCTGTATGTTTCTTTCATTGCACCATGCCTCGTTAGCCATAAGGCATACACCCCCACCCCTCTTCTTACCAGAAAGGTGTTTGTTTCTGTCGGCGCGATGCGTGGAGAAACCCGTTGGCTGCACCGCTTCGGATAGCGTCTCTCCAGTGAGCCATTTTTCCGTGAAGCACAGAACGTTACAGTCTCTGATGTCCCTCTGGAATGCTACCCTTGCTCGGATTTCATCAACCTTGTTGTCAAGAGACTGGACATTGGCAAGAAGAATGCTAGGAAGTGGGGCACGATGTGCCCGTCTCCGTAGTCTGACCAGAAGACTGCCTCGTTTCCCTCTTTTCCGGAGGCGTTTTTTTGGGTCGCTGCATGCGATCCATTCCGTTGTCCTGTTTGTAAGGGAGAACACAGGATCCGCGTCGCGAAAAACATATTCTTCGTACTGATGGTGAGTTGATGCTGATCTTATATACAGTAGTTCTTCTCGACTGTATGTAATGAAACCTAAGATGACCTGGGGTACTAATGTAAGAAATAACACGTAAAAAACAAAAAACTGCATAGTTTCCCAGGAACGCGAAGCGAGGCGGCCATCTCTGTCGGCGCCGGAATGGCTACGATAGCATTCTACAGCGATACGCCATCTCATCTGGTTTGCGCTTAGTGGGACTATCATTTATTTTTTGACAGGACAATGACCCAACACACCTCCAGGCTGTGTAAGGGCTATTTGACCAAGAAGTAGAGTGATGGAGTGCTGCATCAGATGACCTGGCCTCCACAATCCCCCGACCTCAAACAAATTGAGATGGTTTGGGATGAGTCGGACCGCAGAGTGAAGGAAAAGCAGCCAACAAGTTCTCAGCATATATGGGAACTCCTTCAAGACTGTTGGAAAAGCATTCTAGGTGAAGCTGGTTGAGAGAATACCAAGAGTGTGCAAAGCTGTCTTCAAGGCAAAGGGTGGCTATTTGAAGAATCTAGACTATAAAATATATTTTTATTTGTTTAACACTTTTTTGGTTACTACAAGATACCATATGTGTTATTTCATAGTTCTACAATGTAGTAAATAGTAAAAATGAAGGAAAACCCTTGAATGAGTAGGTGTTCTAAAACGTTTGACCGGTAGTGTAGTTAGATGTTATGCAGTATTTTCCCCCACTATGATGACTATTTAGTAGTTGCTGTATGTGTGTCAGTGTGCATGCTATGTTTTGTCCTTCTTGTCCGATAAACATCTCAAAATGAAGCACAGAGGCCTCAGGATTCAGCATAAAACACAATAATTTATTAATTGACTCCCCCACTGTCTCCACTTTCACTCCATCTCTCATTTTCTTCCCCTTCACCCTTTCATATTCTTTTTCTCACAACCTCTCATCCCCCTTCATCTCCATGGTCTCCCTCAGACTGCTCAGAGGAAGCTGCGGCAGGCCAGCACTAGTGTCAAACACTGGAATGTCCAGATGAACAGACTGATGCATCCTATTGGACCGGGAGGTGAGCTGAGTTGTGAGGGAAGTATTATGGTGTGTAAAGCTAAGTGTGAACGGGTGCCTCTGTCAAACTCCTTGTCCTTCCTGCATTCTCTTTCTTGATTTTGCTCTGATTCTCTCCTCCCCTCCCTCTCTCTATCCCAGAGAGAAGACTCTCACTTGGAGGCTCAGGGGATCCGGTTGTGCGTGGGCCCTCCTTACGAGACTCAAGCCTACGCCTGTACCATCAGAGGAGCGAGGGAGAGAGGGAGAAGGAGAGGGAGAGAGAGAATGAGCAGGAGAACATGGAGGAGAAGGAGTGTGAGGAGAGTGTGAGCATCATAGGGAGAGAGGAGAGGCGTCTGTCTCAAGCCTCCAATGGGGACATGGACTGTGCCTGAGGCCCAACACCCCCAAGCTAATGTTAATGTAAATACATACTACTGGGATTGTACTATCAGATCATTTGATATCCCCTTTCGTTTACTTAAGAGAATGTATTTTTATGTGAGTATTTTCACCTTTCTTTTCTCTCTCTCCCCGTCCTTACTTGGTCAATTACTATGACGGTAATAATATTAGCAAAATAATGCTAATATTCTTGGTGCTTTCATGGCAGGAAAGTCTTCTAATTTGAACCATAAATGTGTTTATTCTGTAACCTCTTTTTAATTGTAATTGAAAACCAAAGCTCATTAACAAAAACTGCACTGGACAACTTGGCTGATGATTGTTTTTGACATGTGGGATGAAGAGTTTGAAATGGAAATAAATTATGTATAATGATTTGTAATATTCATATGTGGAAACATACTGAATTGTAATTGGATGAATTTTACCGCCATATCATACTGTGCTATGATTGGTTAAGACCACCCAAATGGTTAGGTCATGGTCAGTTTGATCCTGGTTGGCGATACATGAACATGCCAGTTATAGCTAGCTAATAAAGAGCTACGTTAAGAAATATCCTGTAGTACTGCATTTTATTATTTTGTACAAAGTGTGCAAAACAAGACATGGTGTCAGAGTAAAAGGTCTTACAAGATGGATTGTTCTGGAGTTCCTTCACCTCGAATAGACTGGGAGTCTACAAACTTACCCGACGCATGGCGTAAGTACAAACAGCATGTGGAGCCAATGTTCACGGGGCCTCTGAAGGATAAAGGAGAAGACGAAAAGTGCAGCTACTTGCTCCTCTGGATCGGTGAAAAAGGGAGAGATATTTACAACACATGGACACTTACCGAGGCTGAATCAAAGGTACTGAAAACATACTACGATCGTTTTGAAGCATATGTTGTGCCGAAGACCAATAGCTAGCTCTAGCTCCCTGTACTTTCATGAGAAAGTACAGGGAGCTAGAGAGTCTTTTGAACAGTTTGACAGAGTTGCGTCTGCTTGTGAAAGACTGATTATGCAAACAAGGATGAGATGGTCAAGGACCGTATTGTATTTGGAATACACTCACCGTGAGTGAGAGAGAAACTTTTGAATGTTGGGTCTTGTTAAGGGTTGCGTCAATTCGAACCTGGTATCAGAACAAGTATGACACTGAGTCACCGATTGTATACTATGTACTTTTTATCAGCTAAGCAATAAGTGGTAAATGCGGATTTTGTATATACCGGCTCTGTCACACCTCGCAGGGCAAACAGAGAACTGACTTGTTCCTGACAAAGATATTATAATATACTCTGACAGAAGTTGTTCCTGCTTCCGAGCCGGCCTGTCAGAGTAGAGACTGGGCGTGGTTTAAACTCACCCAGCCTATTGTTGATTGTTGCGGCACGAACTGGTCCCAGCCCCTAGGCGCTTCAGCGGTCAGGCGTTGTAGCTGTGTAGAATATCTATGCGCTCATACTCTCGATACAGTTATCACACACCTGGCTCCTGTTAGTGCTAAGTTTGAGTTCTAACAAAAGAAAGTCTGTTTGCTACACTACGCTCTATATATGTCCCCCATAACTCATGATAACTGCCTACACCCAAGGTTAGCCATTTTCCACTAATGTTACTTCTAACACACACAGACACCCTCATGATAGGCCAAGCATATTTTCAACCCTCGCAGTCTGAGGTAAACGCTGGACAAAGCTATCGACATAGCCAGATCTCACGAGCTAGCACAGGCTCAGATGAAAACCATTTCGTGCGGCAGCAGGAGTGCATCACGTGAACAAGCAGTGCACACAGTCAGGCAGACATCAAAGCACACCTCCTGTGCACAGAGAGCGTGTTTTTAGAACGGAGAGAGACATAACTCCAAAACAGAGCAACACAGACTCAAAACGCCCCAAAACATGTGGATATTGTGAATGGCGAACAAGGAAATTGCCCAGCGAAAGGCAAACAGTGTACTAAATGTGGAAAATGGAATCACTTTGCAAAAGTGTGCAGAGCTTACCGTAGAAAAACAGTACACACAGTGAGTGAAGATGAAATGTCAATCAAAGAGTCAAACGCTGATGAACTGTTTATTGATTCAGTGACACAGAAAAGTCAGATATCAGAGACAGAGCAAGCCTTTGCTGACATTGAGATAGGAACACAAGGCACAAAGCTAAAGTTCAAACTAGACACTGGTGCACAAGTAAACATTATTCCTCTGAATAAGTACCGGCTTGACATCTGAGTGTGAGCTACAACCCACCACACGCAGATTATGGTGGTGAACAGCTCCCAGTAATAGGCACATGCACTTTCAAATGCAAATACAAGGAAAGTGACATGATGTTGGACTTTTATGTTGTTGACACTAGAGCACCTGCAGTGCTAGGTCTTAAAGCATGTTTAGACATGGACCTCATCAAGCTAGTTTTATCAGTGACAGCACCAGTAGAGACAGACAATGTACTGGAGGAGTTTACTGATGTTTTTACATGAATAGGATTATTCCCAGGAGAATGTACCATTCACCTTGACCCAGATGCAACCCCTGTGGTCTACCCACCGAGAAAGATTCCCCTTGCTCTCCGTGCCTGTCTGAAGAAAGAGTTGGAGAGCATGGAGCAATCTGACATAGTCACCAAGGTTACAGAACCGACTGACTGGGTAAACGCGTTAGTGGTGGTGGAGAAAGCACGCACAGGCAAGCTCCGAGTATGTCTCGACCCAAGAGACTTGAACAAGGCTATCAAAGACCCCCATTATCCTTTACCGATGCTAGATGGCATATCACACACAAGCTAGCGGGAGCACACTACTTCAGTGTCATGGACACTAGATCAGGCTACTGGGCTATCAAGCTCACAGAAGAGTCATCTAAGCTCAAAACATTCAACACACCGTTTGGACTCTACAGGTTCCGTCGCCTGCCTTTTGGGATTATCTCAGCCCAAGACGAGTTTCATCGAAAGATCAACGAAGTGTACGAAGGCCTCGACGGAGTTGTGACTAATGGACGACATCCTTGTCTATGGTCGAACCAAAGAGGAGCACGACCGAAATCTCCACGCGATGCTGCAAAGGTCCCGCAAGAGAGGAGTCCGGCTCAACCCCGAGAAGAGCACAGTCGGCGTTACAGAAGTCAGCTACTTCGGACATCTTCTCACAGCAAATGGAATCAAGCCAGATCCACAGAAGATCTCAGCCATAAAAGAAATGGAGCCACCAAAGAACTGTGCAGAGCTGGAAACAGTGCTTGGCATGGTCAACTACTTAGCCAAGTTTGCACCCAGCCTCTTCAATGCTAATGCACGCCTGCGTCAACTACTAAAGCAGTCCAGTGAGTTTCTCTGGGACAAGCAACACGACATTGCTTTCCAGAATGTGAAAGACTTGATCGCGAGAGAACCTGGACCAATCCTTGCCTACTACGACCCCGACAAAGAGCTCAGACTACAAGTGGACGCGTCGAAGTATGGACTAGGTGCAGTGCTACTGCAAGAAGGAAAGCCCATCGGCTATGCTTCCAAATCTATCACAGACTGTGAAATCAACTACTCTCAAATCGAAAAGGAGCTCTACACCATTCGGTTCAGATGTTAACTTTTCCATCAGTACATATATGGACGACAAGTCATTGTGGAATCCGACCACAAGTCCTTGAGTCAATTATGAGGAAACCACTAGCCACAGCCCCGCCAAGGCTACAGAGAATGATCCTTCAACTACAAAAATACAACTTCACAATCACTCACCGTCCAGGAAGACACGCAGACACGCTCTCCAGGAAGTTTCTTACCTATAAGGACAGCAGCCTCAGTGAAGGCATGGACATGCAAGTGCACACTGTGTACAGCAACTTACCAGTTAGTGACACAAAACTGAATGAGATCCAAGCAGAAACAGAAAAGGACTCACAACTCGCACAGCCGAGGAAAGTCATACAGGACGGATGGCCTGAGGAGAGGAGAAAATGCCCTCACAGCATCTCAGAATTCTGGAACCATCGTGATGAACTATCACAGATCAACGGAGAGAAAATCATTATTCCTACCAGTCTCAGAGAAGAGATTTTGACAAAGATCCATGCTGGACACATGGGCATGGAAAAGTGCAAACAGAGAGCATGGGGCACTCAAAGTAATGGCCTTGCTGAAAAATCAGTGCAGATTGCTAAATCACTCATGGACAAAGCAAAAGCAGACAAGAGAGACCCCTACCTCAGTCTCCTTGAATACCGCAACACTCCAGTTGACAACTTCAAATCACCAGCCCAGCTATTGATGAGCCGCAGACTTCACTCAATGCCTTCCAGCACCAACCAGCAGCTGCAACCTGAGGTCGTCAGCGACAAGGAAATGTATGGAAAACGTGCACAGAGACAACAACAACAAAAGCGATACTACGACAGGTCAGCTAGACCACTGCCACCACTGATCGACGGAGAGTCAGTTAGAATCCAGGAGCATGGCCTCTGGAAGCCAGCAGTCGTCATCCAGCCAGCTGACACTGAACGTTCATATCACTTCCACACTGCAGAAGGAGCTGTGTACCGCCGCAATCGTCGTCACCTACTGAACACAAAAGAACAACACACTGATGAGATGAACTGTTCCCCTGAAAGACAACGTGATGGACTAAACACACAGCACAACATAGACCATACTTACCTGCAACACCACAAGAACTGTAGACTGACACAGAAGCATGCTCAGCATTATATTGCACAAGGTCAGGAAGAAAGGTCAAGCCCAGAGCTGTCCTAGACCTGTGAAATGTCAAAGGGTGTAGACGGATCGCTGCCCTAAAAGAGTTCCAGACTGTAAACTTGTTATTGAAAGTTCACTTGAAATGGTTTCGTATTGTATTTGTTTGAAATGTTAAGATGTTATTTCTACAGTGAAAGCTGAGTTTCTGAGAATCCCTTGTTTGAAAAGTAACAGTATGTTGGATTATTGTTTCAGAGTCTATGTTGATTGAGTTGCTGTAGTTTGAAATATAAATGGTTACTCACCCTGAGTTCAAACTACAGAGCATGTATTCAAAAGAAACCCTTAGAATATGTAAACATTATTTTGTTTTAAAAGAAGGGGAATGTAATATTCATATGTGTAAACATACTGAATTGTAATTGGATGCATTTTACCACCATGTCATACTGTGCTATGATTGGTTAAGACCACCCAAATGGTTAGGTCATGGTCAGTTTGATCCTGGTTGACGATACATGAACATGCCAGTTATAGCCAGCTAATAAAGAGCTACGTTAAGAAATATCCTGCAGTACTGCATTTTATTATTTTATACAGTGGGATGAAGAGTTTGAAATGGAAATAAATTATGTATAAAGATTGTTACATCATATCCTTTGTGGTTACGCCTTCCTGCTCCTTCTCTTGAAGCAGTCTGCTTTTATATACATCCTCCACCAAACAATGCTGGTGACATGCAAAACCCTGCTAAAGCTGTCCTCTACCTCTGCAGAAAATATGGTCAACAGAGACACCTAGTGGCAGTGTGGTTGACAACAATGGCAATAAAGCAAAATAGAAAGGTAGTGAACAGAATACCAGTACAGTAGAAAAGAATAGAATAGAATACTGTAATATCTCATAGGAAACATTGCTATCAACAAACTACAGGCATGCATATAACACATCAAAATACATTAAACAAATACATAAATACAAGACAGTCGTGAAGAAAGCACGACAAAACCTATTCCCCCTCAGCAGACTGAAAAGATTTGGCATGGGTCCTCACATCCTCAAAAGGTTCTACAGCTGCACCATCGAGAGCATTCTGACTGGTTGCATCACTGCCTGGTATGGCAACAGCTCAGGCTCCGACCGCAAGGCACTACAGAGGGTAGTGCGCATGGCATGGGAACACCACTGGGGCCAAGCTTCCTGCCATCCAGGACCTGTATACCAGGCGGTGTCAGAGGAAGGCCCTAAAAATGGTCAAAGACTCCAGCCAACCTAGTCATAGACTGTTCTCTCTGCTACCGCATGGCAAGCAGTACCGGAGCGCCAAGACTAGGTCCAAGAGGCTTCTAAACAGCTTCTACCCCCAAGCCATAAGACTCCTGAACATCCAAATCAAATGGCTACCCAGACTATTTGCATTGCCCCCCCCCCCCCTTACACTGCTGCTACTCTTTGTTCTTATCTATGCATAGTCACTTAAATAACTACCTACATGTACACTACCGTTCAAAAGTTTGGGGTACATTGTTTTTGAAAGAAAAGCTAGGACATGTCACATTTTTTGTCCATTATAGTAACATCAAATTGATCAGAAATACAGTGTAGAAATCTGTCTCAACGTCAACAGTAAAGAGGCGATTCCGGGATAATGACATTCTAGACAGAGTTGCAAAGAAAAAGCCATATCTCAGACTGGGCAATTAAAAGAAAAGATTAAGATTGGCAAAAGAACACATACACTGGACAGAGGAACTCTGCCTAGAAGGCCAGCATCCCGGAGTCGCCTCTTCACTGTTGACGTTGAGACTGGTGTTTTGCGGGTACTATGTAATGAAGCTGTCAGTTGAGGACTTTTGAAGCGTCTGTTTCTCAAACTAGACACTAATGTACTTGTCCTCTTGCTCAGTTGTGCACCAGGGCCTCCCACTCCTCTTTCTATTCTGGTTAGAGAATATTTGCGCTGTTCTGTGAAGGGAGTAGTACACAGCGTTGTACGAGATCTTCAGTTTCTTGCCAATTTCTCACATGGAACAGCCTTCATTTCTCAGAACAACAATAGACTGATGATTTTCAGAAGAAAGTTATTTGTTTCTGGCCATTTTGAGCCTGTAATCGAACCCACAAATGCTGACACTCCAGATACTCAACTAGTCTAAAGGCCAGTTTTATTGCTTCTTTAATCAGTTTTCAGCTGTGTTAACATAATTGCAAAAAGGTTTTCTAATGATCAATTAGCCTTTTAAAATTATACATTTGGATTAGCTAACACAACATGCCATTGGAACACAGAAGTGATGGTTGCTGATAATGGACCTCTGTACGCCTATGTAGATATTCTATTAAAAATCAGCCGTTTCCAGCTACAATAGTCATTTACAACATTAACAATGTCTACACTGTGTTTCTGATCAATTGTATGTTATTATAATGGACAAAAAAATGCTATTTTCTTTCAAGAACAAGGACATTTCTAAGTGAGATACACTACCATTCAAAAGTTTGAGGTCACTTAGAAATGTCCTTGTTCTTGAAAGAAAATAACATTTTATATATGCAGATACACTACCGTTCAAAAGTATATATATACATATATCGGGTGGTAATTAAATAATCACCATCCAATTATGAATAATTATAATTTAGGGTGTGGCATAATAACACGTTCCTTCTGTGGGTTACTGACAGCCACAGAAACATAGGGAGTGGTGTATTTATTATTATTATTATTATTACTGATGATGGGACTATAGTTTTTTTTCGCCGGTTATATCATATTGCTGCAAACGTACAGTTCTCAAACATATTAAAGGTGATTTTACACTTTTAACATGTTTTTTCTTTCCACAATGAGTAGGTCAGACTGGGTACAAAATATGGATAACGCGCTGTGCACGTTCATTCCTAAAGTCTAAGTAAATAATTTGTAGGATAAACGTAAACTTTGCTCTTGTTGTTATTTGCCTTTTCATTCTGAAAAGCAAAGTACCGTAAAATCGATACAGTGACCACACTGACACTCGACACTACGATGTACGCGTTTATCGGATGGTGTGACGTCAAACCACGACAACAGAAGTGCGTGTGACAGATCGTGGAGCTGCGCTAGACTGAAGAAAAACAAAAAACTTTGGGAATAGCATGTCCTTCTACAGTTCGAGCAAAATGCTCTGTCTATTAACGTACGAGATATGCAACGAATGAACTAATAGGCGACAAGCGTATTATATTTACGTTTAAAAAAGTCGCAATTCGAGTTTGTCAGGTAACATTAGAAGATGCTGGGGAAACAGAAATAACGTTCCGTGTGTTCGTTAATGAACGTGGAATAAGAGTCGGTGAACACATCGGCAGGCGAAATTCAGACTGTCCAGGATCCAACTGCTTGGAACAATTGTTTGCATGCAGCAAAGGTAAAATTATATCAACTTGACCTTAACCAACGTTAGCATATCGTAAAGCTTGCCTAAACTGCTGAGCTTCAACTACACACATAGCTAACCAGCTAACGTTAGTACTGTAACCATCTCACATAAAATTAGCTAACTAAGTGAAATAGCTAACGGTAACTTAGAGTAAAATGACAGCAAGCTAGTTAAACTGTGGGTCAAATGTCTCGGCATGGGACAAATACATTTGTTTTTGTGTTGTGGATATATGAAACATCATGCCAAGCATTAGAATCAGATGACATGCTAATCAGTTAGCTAGCAAGCAAGCTATTTTAGCTATCCAGTTAACTGCTAGCTATCAAAATCCAGTCTGTTTAGTTTGCTGACAAACTACCTTGGGTCATCAATTTGAATACTGTACATATTTCAACATTTACAAACTTATCTAACTAACATTAGCAATGTGTGGCTACTTATCTAGCTAGTAAAAATGAAGACTAGGTGACTATAACTAGATGCTAATATGGCTAGCCAGCTCTAAGACAGTCTGTGTGCGTGTGTAACAAACGTTAGCTAACTGAAGTTCCCATTTTATCGCAAACCATGTCTGCTTTGGTGACAGAATATTTATGACCTGATGATATAACTACTACTAGACATGATAACCTCGAGTAAACAGTAAAAAGCTAGTTTTATGACAGTGATTGTTAGCTACCATCTGCTTCCCTTTTCAATAATCAAAATAGTTGATTATGGTATTGTAAAAAAATTGGAATATATTAAATATGACACGCTATAGCTAATAGCTAAATTATATGTATCTATAATTATGCAAAAAAAGTTAGGTTTTTTTCATCTCAATTTACAACTTCATTACAACTGAGCGTTTTGTTCAGTGTTTCACCTAGCCAGTAGGGAGTGATGGATTCCATCAGGGACCCATTCATTCCTTCAGTCTGCAGGATGACGGGTTTCCAGTTTATCATACCAGTGAAATATACGACTTGGAGAAAGGGACATGTCAGATATAGCTACATTGATACTTGATTCCACCATGTCCCTACTTCACAAACAGAAAATGAAGCAGTTCAACTGAAGGTTGAACCATAGTGAATCCTCGGTTGTTTTAGCAGTTGATCAGATTTTGAGTTGGCCTAGTTGTGGTTTGTTTGTCTATCGAGTAGAGCATTAGTGGAAACAGTTGCGTAATGGCTGTACTAGTGTTTGTGTTAAAGGCTAATGTCAGGGATGTGTTTACTGTTGTTTGTAGGGCTGTGATGATACAAGTGTCGCAATATTTTTTTCCATGACAAAAAATGAAATCACGAAGCAAACTTAATTCTTTGGTCCTTTAAAAACCTGCTGTATGTAAAATATTGTGTGCTATAGCTTGAAAAATAAATAAATGTGACTCTGAATGACAACATAATGATGTTTGTTTCCTACATTTGGGCTGTTTTCCTGAAGAAGTTAATTCCACTTCGTGTTTTGTTTCCTTGACATGAGACTAACTACTATCACGATACTGGTATCGTCCCGGCCCTTCTATCCAGCAGAGCGTTAGTGGAAACAGTTGCGTAATGGCTGTGCTAGTGTTTGAGTTTCTCCCAAACTCTTGTTCCCCCAGTAGATACCAGAGAGAAGCAGCCCACACTGTGGGCCGAAGGGTACTCAGAATACAGAGTAGAAACGATGATGATGATGCCGTTGTGTTATCATCAACTGTCTAGCCTCTGTGTGTGTGGGTTAGTCTTTTCTCTGTTTCTCACATATACTCCCTCAGTCTTTCTTTCCTTCAATCCTATTTCAGTTCATCCCCATCAGTCCACCTTTTACTATCTCTTCAACTCTCACAAACTCTCCAACACTTACTCATTAAATCTCTCTCTTTCTGCCTCCCCCCTCCTTTTCTCTCTCTTCCTCTTTTACCCCTGCTTCCCCCTTTGGGGGGGCTTTATGGCAGGGGGTAACACTGTTTGTCTGGAGACTTGAGTTTCCTTCCTTGTACCCAGTGCATTAATGCTAGCTCTGTCTCTCTCTCAACTCTCTTGGTGGTGAGCTGTTACACACACGCGCGTGCGTCTGGCTGTGGGGGTCTTTTTAGACTAGCTGGGAGGTAGGCCTAGCTAATGTCAGGGATGTGTTTACCATTGTTTGAAGGGCTGTTACAATATAAGTAGCACTTTTATTTCATGGCAAAAATGGAAACAAGAAGCACACAACTCTTTGGTCCATTAAAAACCAGCTTTATATAAGATATTGTGTGCTATAGCTTGAAAAATAAATAAACGTGACTCTGAATGACAACATAATGATGTTTGTTTCCAGCATTGTGGCTGTTTTCCTAAAGAAGTCAAATCTGCTTCGTGTTTTGTTTCCTTGCCCCTATACTATCGCGATACTGGTATAGTCCTTGCCCTAGTTGTTTGTCTAGATTGGTAAAAATTTTCCCGTTGTCAAGCCAGGTAGCAATTAACAAGCAACAGTTGTTTGCCAGCAGAGTCTATAAGCAGGGTTTAAGGGGTCTGTAAATAGCACTCTCTTCAGAAAGTGGGTGGATCTATCCAATTAGATGCTTAATTGCATTACTCAACTTATTATGGGTTTAGTGGTCATGAAGCAAGGTAAGCTACCAGCTCTGAGGGGCATCTCAGTGATATGGGCCCGTTGCAGTGGGCTAACAAGCTTATTGGACAAAGCCTTCTTTACTCTATTTGTTTAGTTTAACTTAGTAGTTAATATAACTATAGAGGTTAGCAAGCCAGGGGTCTTCAACCTTTTCTTGCCCAGGGACACCCTCCCAGGCCAACCAGCGACCCAGGAACCCCTTGATGGCAAGGAGAAGTAATCAACATTTTAAGATGAATAGATTTGGTAGACAGTTTTCCATTATTTTGACCTCCCCACATTATAATTGGATGAGGAAGTGTAAATTCTAACATGGCTTATTAGCTAGAAAGGTAACTTAAAACACATTTTCACTAAGAGCAGCTGTTTAGCTAGTTAAACAAAGGTTATCCATGTTTTGGCAAAAATGTACTTCCAAGTCAAGAAAGCTTACCAGCAGCCAGCGGCACTTGCCACCAGGGTTAGAGTCAATTCTATTTCAATTCAGGAAGTACACTGAAATTCCAATTGTCTTCAATGCTTTTCAATTCGGAAAAATTTGAACTGAGGTTGACTTTTTGAATTGATATGGAATTGACCCCAACTCATCTTGTCACCTATTCGTAGGTGCTTTTTCAAAGCCTATGTCCGATTGTGTATATTGGCTCCAATGTATGTAATTTGCTCAATAATAGGAGTTGAGAAAGAGAACATAAAAAAAATGTTATCCTCTTTTCTACGTTAGGTATTTAATAAAAAAGTGTATTGCTGTTGCTAGCAATATTCTTAACATTGGGGGGGTACATTTGTTAAAAAAAAAAAAAATAATAAAAAAAGAGATTGTGGACCCCCGGTTGAATAACCTAGCTATAAGCATCTAGCCACACTTTTCGTGGAAGCAGAATACAATGCTACAGTTGGCATCTTGGCGTCTGTGATGATCATGTTAAAATGATTGTGTCCCTTTAAGAGAGCACAAGAGTTATGGACTAAGGGAGAGAGAACCGGAGGAAGAAAGCCAACCTAAAATGTAAGAGTACAGGGCAGAATGTATATAAACCAGCCCAAGGTTCACATATTCCTCACAATGGATTCCCCTTTTATTACTAAGAACCACTACAACACAGGGTCATGTTCTGTTTTGTTTATAGAAAAAAAAGTCCTCCTCAGCCTATCATTTGATCACGTCTTTGGTATTTGGGTAGTCGTTGGTCATATTTAATGTACAATGCATTTTCTGTGATTATTGAAGTGAACAACAGCAGTTTTAGTTGTAGTGGCACCACACCCGACTAGAGCTGTGTGGAGGACGCGTTGTGTGGTTTCACACCTCATCGGTCTGACTAGGCAGTTAGTCACCACTGTGTGAAAGGACACAGACTTGTGGGTTGGCTTGGGCATGTCTGCTGATGTTGATTCATTCGTGCTGCAGTGGGAGGTTCAGCAGGCACTTGTTAGTGCCAATTGGTGATTTAGAAATGTCCTGTACAAGTCATTGTAGTTTGTTTATGGTCGGTGTGTGTATATTTTAGGAGGATGTAGTCAGGGTTGCAAAATTCCAGTAACTTTCTCAAAATTCCCCAGTTTGAAGGAAAGTTTCACCATAATTTTGAAACCCTAGGAGAATGTAATGTCAGGACTATTGGTCTGTCCATGTTCCTTCTAAGTAATTTGCTTTATATCCTTATAGAGTAACAGTTGGGCTTTGGGCTATATATTATCTTAAAATGTTGAGGTGTGGAGTAACATTTATACAATGTTCTTTCATTGTTTAGAAAACCAGGAGCAAGGCTACCTGTTGTAGCCATAAGCATAGACCTAGTTGAAGTTTATCGGCTAGTATTTTGTATTTTGCAAGTATGTTGCAAGAACTTCCAAAACGTTTGTGTTTTGTGTGGAAGAAGATTCATCTGTCTACATTGACACTAAGCCTTGTTGCTTATGAAAGAAAGAATCAACACACTACAGTCACAAAACTCAGTTACTAGGTCTATATCTGCTGCCTTCAGTCAATCATGACTTGGGGTTAAGTTTCCACCCGGGTGAGTTTAGTCTTGTCCACCCACACACAACCTGTCATATTGGTTTGCCCTAGTAGAAGATGTTTGAAAGGGGTCATTTGGTCTCTTATGACTGTGATAATGGAAACCAGTCCATTCATGCTTTCAGTATACGACAGAAATCCGTAACCTAGATTGCAAATGCACCCATATACGTCATGAATATACACTGCTCAAAAAAATAAAGGGAACACTTAAACAACACAATGTAACTCCAAGTCAATCACACTTCTGTGACCTCAAACTGTCCACTTAGGAAGCAACACTGATTGACAATAAATTTCACATGCTGTTGTGCAAATGGAATAGACAACAGGTGGAAATTATAGGCAATTAGCAAGACACCCCCAATAAAGGAGTGGTTCTGCAGGTGGTGACCATAGACCACTTCTCAGTTCCTATGCTTCCTGGCTGATGTTTTGGTCACTTTTGAATGCTGGCGGTTCTTTCACTCTAGTGGTAGCATGAGACGGAGTCTACAACCCACACAAGTGGCTCAGGTAGTGCAGCTCATCCAGGATGGCACATCAATGCGAGCTGTGGCAAGAAGGTTTGCTGTGTCTGTCAGCGTAGTGTCCAGAGCATGGAGCGCTACCAGGAGACAGGCCAGTACATCAGGAGAAGTGGAGGAGGGCAACAACCCAGCAGCAGGACCGCTACCTCCGCCTTTGTGCAAGGAGGAGCAGGAGGAGCACTGCCAGAGCCCTGCAAAATGACCTCCAGCAGGCTACAAATGTGCATGTGTCTGCTCAAACGGTCAGAAACAGACTCCATGAGGGTGGTATGAGGGCCCGACGTCCAAAAGTGGGGGTTGTGCTTACAGCCCAACACCGTGCAGGACGTTTGGCATTTGCCAGAGAACACCAAGATTGGCAAATTCGCCACTAGCGCCCTGTGCTTTTCACAGTTTAAAGCAGGTTCACACTGAGCACATGTGACAGAGTCTGGAGACGCCGTGGAGAATGTTCTGCTGCCTGCAACATACTCCAGCATGACCGGTTTGGCGGTGGGTCAGTCATGGTGTGGGGTCGCATTTCTTTGGGGGGCAGCACAGCCCTCCATGTGCTCGCCAGAGGTAGCCTGACTGCCATTAGGTACCGAGATGAGATCCTCAGACCCCTTGTGAGACCTTATGCTGGTGTGGTTGGCCCTGGGTTCCTCCTAATGCAAGACAATGCTAGACCTCATGTGGCTGAAGTGTGTCAGCAGTTCCTGCAAGAGGAAGGCATTGATGCTATGGACTGGCCCGCCCATTCCCCAGACCTGAATCCAATTGAGCACATCTGGGACATCATGTCTCACTCCATCCACCAACGCCACGTTGCACCACAGACTGTCCAGAAGTTGGCGGATGCTTTAGTCCAGGTCTGGGAGGAGATCCCTCAGGAGACCATCCGCCACCTCATCAGGAGAATGCCCAGGCGTTGTAGGGAGGTCAAACAGGCACGTGGAGGTCACACACACTACTAAGCCTCATTTTGACTAGTTTTAAGGACATTACACCAAAGTTGGATCAGCCTGTTGTGTGGTTTTCCACTTTAATTTTGAGTGTGACTCCAAATCCAGACCTCCCTCCATGGGTTGATAAATTTGATTTCCATTGATCATTTTTGTGTGATTTTGATGTCAGCACATTCAACTATGTAAAGAAAAAAGTATTTAATAAGAATATTTCATTCATTCTGATCTAGGATGTGTTATTTTAGTGTTCCCTTAATTTTTTTGAGCAGTATAGAATGTGTAGACTTGACTGATGTATAACATTGTGGTGGTATTCATATCTTTGGGGTAAGAGATAGTAAGAACAGGCAGAATTCATCTAGGTCAGTTGAAGAGCTAATAGTTGATGAGCTCCATAGAATCTACCTACGCCATGTTCCCCTCCTTTTAAAAGACTCCCTCTGGACTTTCACAATGTGTGTTTACCACTGATCTGTGTCGGAGGGGAAAGGTTGTCCCATTCAGTGTGTTTTAGTGGGCACAGAGGGAGGAGCAGCAGTTAATCTTCTCTGTTTCACATGAGAGGAGAGATTGGGGGGGGGCAGGGTGGAGAGAAGGGACTGGGGTTGGGAGCATGAGAGGACTCAGGAAATGCACAATTCACAACATCTATCACCCACGCAGAGTTCCACAAACAGGGACCAGACAGAGAGAGACCTGTTGGAATACTGGTACAATTCAACACTACTGCCCTTCCTCGAAGCAATCACAGATCTCTGAGAGCATTATTGGTGAAAGTAATTGGGTGGAATCTTCGCCAATTGATTGGCTCTATTGTAGTGCTGAGCGATTAGTGCTTTGAGGTCGGTTCGATTAGGAAAAACAATCACTTTTAAATGTTTATTAAATGTATTATGTGGGCTGAATGCTGTAACAACACAAAACAAACAAGTAATACAATTCCCATGATGGTAGTGACTCCATTACTACTTATTAACCATAATTTATTTACATTACTTTAATCAAATATTTCAGTTGTGCATATTACATTTTGTTTTATTTGATGAATTTATCATTTTTTCCCCAAGTCATCTCATCTGTATAGATCTGCTGCCTATGTTGTCTTGACAAAATCACTATTTCAGTAGCACATTGTTCTCTCTTTTACTTAGCAAGTGTAATTTGATAACAAGATGGCTCTGACAGACATGGTCACCCTGTTCCTATCTCCTAGCCAACTTTGCAGTATTTTGTTTCTTTTATTAAAAAAATTCTTACGTTATTTGTTCAGAACATTTATTGCATCATTACCTACAGCAGAAAATAACTTAATGTTACCAAACTCAACTGTTAATCTTTTCCAGTGATGAAGACATGGATGTCTCATGGTATGGTGGGGTATACAAAATTCAAAAGGCACTCGGAACATCTGAGCAATCTTTTTTGAAGGTGCATGGCAACAGTTGAACAAGATGAAGGAAAAAGGAAACCGCACACTGCTCTTGATAGTATCACTGATCTTTAATAAGCTTACGTATCGGCCTCACGGCCTTCGTCAGAGCTTTTATGAATAAAAAAAATGGTGGGGTATACAAAATGGGTTAACTTTGAGCACCTCTTATCTTCTGAATGTTTTGGCATATATAAATATGTATGGAAAGTTTTGTTCAACTCAAAAGTGATTGAAACTGGAGGGTCGTTCAAACGGAACGACCCTCCAGCCAGTAGATTAGCTCTGGCCCAGCCAAGCTTCTCATTACTGCTTAAGGATCCGCCCCTTTCCCCCCCATTTTCGCCTAAAATAACATACCCAAATCTAACTGCCTGTAGCTCAGGCCCTGGAGCAAGGATATGCATATTCTTGGTACCATTTGAAAGGATACACTTTGAAGTTTGTGGAAATGCAAAAGGAATGCAGGAGAATATAACACAATAGATCTGGTAAAAGATGATGGACAGAAAAAAAAAACCGTTCTTTTGTATTTTTTTTGTTCCATCTTTGAAATGCAAGAGAGCGGCCATAATGTATTATTCCAGCTAGAGGTCGACCGATTAATCGGAATGGCCGATTAATTATGGCCGATTTCAAGTTTTTCATAACAATCGGAAAAATCTATTTTTGGGAGCCGATTTTGCCGATTTCTTTTATTTAAAAAAACAATGTTTTATATACCTTTTTATTTAACTAGGCAAGTCAGTTAAGAACACATTCTTATTTTCAATGGCGACCTAGGAACGGTGGGTTAACTGCCTTGTTCAGGGGCAGATCGACAGATTTTCACCATGTCAGCTTGGGGGATCCAATCTTGCAACCTTACAGTTAACTAGTCCAACGCTCTAACCACCTGCCTCTCATTGCACTCCACGAGGAGCCTGCCTGTTACGCGAATGCAGTAGAAGCCAAGGTAAGTTGCTAGCTAGCATGAAACTTATCTTATAAAAAAACAATCAATCAATCATAATCACTAGTTATAACTACACATGGTTGATGATATTATTCGTTTATCTAGGCGTGCCCTGCGTTGCATATAATCGATGCGGTGCGTATCGTTGCTCCAACGTGTACCTAACCTTAAACATCAATGCCTTTCTTAAAATAAATACACAGAAGTATATATTTTTAAACCTGCATATTTAGCTAAAATAAATCCAGTTAGCAGGCAATATTAACCAGGTGAAATTGTGTCATTTCTCTTTCGTTCATTGCACGCAGAGTCAGGGTATATGCAACAGTTTGGGCAGCCTGGCTCATTGCGAGCTAATTTGCCAGAATTTTATGTAATTATGACATAACATTGAAGGTTGTGCAATGTAACAAGAATTTTTAGACTTAGGGATGCCACCCATTAGATAAAATACCGAACGGTTCCGTATTTCACTGAAATAATAAATGTTTTGTTTTCGAAATTATAGTTTCTGGATTCGACCATATTAATGACCTACGGCTCGTATTTCTGTGTGTTATTATGTTATAATTAAGTCTATGATTTGATAGAGCAGTATGACTGAGCGATGGTACGCAGCAGCAGGCTCGTAAGCATTCATTCAAACAGCACTTTTGTGCGTTTTGCCAGCAGCTCTTTGCAAGCACAGTGCTCGTAAGCATTCATTCAAACAGCACTTTTGTGCGTTTTGCCAGCAGCTCTTTGCAAGCACAGTGCTGTTTATGACTTCAAGCCTATCAGCCTGATGGCTGGTGTAACCGATGTAAAATGGCTAGCTAGTTAGCTGGGTGTGCGCTAATAGCGTTTCAAATGTCACTCGCTCTGAGACTTGGAGTAGTTATTCCCCTTGCTCTTGCAAGGGCCGCGGCTTTTGTGGACAGATGGGTAACGCTGCTTCGAGTGGGGCTGTTGTCGATGTGTTCCTGGTTCGAGCCCAGGTAGGGGCGAGGAGAGGGACGGAAACTATTCTGTTACACTGGCAATACTATAGTGCCTATAAGAACATCCAATAGTCAAAGGTATATGAAATACAAATGGTATAGAGATAAATAGTCCTATAAATACTATATTAACTACAACCAAAAACCTCTTACCTTGGAATATTGAAGACTCATGTTAAAAGGAACCACCAACTTTCATATGTTCTCATGTTCTGAGCAAGGAACTCAAACTTTAGCTTTTTTACATGGCACATATTACACTTTTACTTCTCCAACTCTTTGTTTTTGCATTATTTAAACCAAATTGAACATGTTTCATTATTTATTTGTGGCTAAATGGATTTTTATTGATGTATTATATTAAGTTAATATAAGTGTTCATTCAATATTGTTGTAATTGTCATTATTACAAACAAAAACAAAACAAATCGGCCGATTAATCGGTATCGGCTTTTTTGGTCCTCCAATAATCGGTATTGGCATTGAAAAATCGTAATCGGTCGACCTCTAATTCCATCCCAGGTGCAATTTAG
Source organism: Oncorhynchus masou masou (assembly GCF_036934945.1). Classification (NCBI taxonomy): domain Eukaryota; kingdom Metazoa; phylum Chordata; class Actinopteri; order Salmoniformes; family Salmonidae; genus Oncorhynchus; species Oncorhynchus masou. The sequence goes on along the minus strand of NC_088217.1, from coordinate 21,543,531 downwards.
ATTTTGGCCACTAGACGGCAGCAGTATGTGTGCAAAGTTTTAGACTGATCCAATGAACCATTGCATTTCTGTTCAAAATTGTGTCAAGACTGCCCAGATGTGCCTTTTGTTTATTAATAACTTTTCATGTTCAAAATTGTGCACTCTCCTCAAACAATAGCATGGTATTCTTTCACTGTAATAGCTACTGTAAATTGGACAGTGCAGTTAGATTAACAAAAACTTCTGACTCTGGATGACAACACAATGATGTTCGTTTCCAACATATTAGAGCGGTTTTCCTAAAGAATTTAAGTCCGCTTCCTGTTTTTTTCCCTTGCCACGATACTGACGAGTGTCGTGATACTGGTATCGTTCTGGCCCATCCCTGTTATGTATCGGAGCTCTGCCAGTGGGCTTTGTTTCGCTTACAGGGTGTCCGGAAATTGAGAATTGATGACGTAACTAGTTTGAATGCAGAATAGGTTATTGGACTCCTCCACACTTGGGTCAATGAGTTATAAGGTTTTTAAACATGAAAAATATTGAAAAGGGAAAAATATATATTTTTAAACACTTTTTATGTTCCCTTGAGTGTTACCTATGCACTTTCAGAATTTGTCGCAAAAAAAATATTTGTTATTTTTTTTAATGCGATTTATTAAATTGACCTAAAAAATCTATTTTAAGTCATTCGGTGCGACCATGAGTATTAAAAAATAAAAGCTTTTCAGACCGATATTTCAAGCAAAGAGTAGAATATTAATATCTATGGTCTCAAATATTAAACATTTTAAGAAGTTATAAGTTACAGTATAATATCAATTTTATTTTCACTTGACAAACCCTCATTTTGAATGACCGTCACCTACAACTTCTGTTAGATAAATGAAAAGCATAACATTTTACAGAAATGCATTTATCTCTTATAGACTGAGCTTCTCTCTGCATTTTGAGACAATAACATAATTGAATTGTTTTTTTAGCATTAACACTGATTGTACCAAATGATCATTCCTGGTCGCATTACTACTTTGTTATGGTCACATTTTTTGGGGCAGATCTCACTCTTTCCCTCTTAATCAAACACACACACATACACACATTAAGAGTAAACATGGTTTCTAATTCAACAACAATGAAGCCTTTTAATGCTTAATAAAATACCAAAAATGTGACTCGAATGATTATCACGCAGAAACATTTAATCAAGTTCATGACAATGAACTTCTAAAAACAAGATTAAATTGATGCATTATGATCAATGTTAAAAACAGTGTTAAGAATCATTGTAATAATAAATGAATAGTAGTTAATGAAATACAATAATTCAACCTTCAAACATTAAAATATAAAATACAAAGTGTTTTTCTACATTACAATGTTGAGAAAAAGTTAAATGTTTCTTTGTTTTTAAAAGAGACTGCAATCTTCATTGCGTGGACAAGTTTTTCTGATCCTAATATTAAAACATCAATTTATGTTATTTAAGTTTCTACAGAACATTGCGAGATTAAAATTGAGAGTTAAGTTAAATTTTTTATTACATTTTTTATTTCACCTTTATTTAACCAGGTAGGCTACTTGAGAACAAGTTCTCATTTGTAACTGCGACCTGGCCAAGATAAAGCAAAGCAGTGTGACACAGACAACAACACAGAGTTACACATAGAGTAAACAATAAACAAGCCAATGACACAGTAGAAAAAATAAAGTCTATAGACAGTGTGTGCAATAGGCATGAGGAGGTAGGCAATAAATAGGTGATAGGGTCGAATAATTACAATTTAGCAGATTACACTGGAGTGATAAATGAGCAGATGATGATGTGCAAGTAGAGATAATGGTGTGCAAAAGAGCAGCAAAGTAAATAAAAACAATATGGGGATGAGGTAGGTAGATTGGGTGGGCTATTTACACTCTGGACTATGTACAGCTGCAGCGATCGGTTAGCTGCTCAGATAGTTGATGTTTAAAGTTGGTGAGGAACAGCAAGATTGTGCAAACAATTCATGGGATTCAAACATTGAACACAAATAAATTATCACTTTGTAGCAAAAGTTGTAACACGAACTCATTGAAGTTGACAATCAAACTTGTGTTTTTGATGTTGTTTAACTAGTGTGACAAGAAAGCAGCCCAACCGAGATGCTCTTGCGCTGAAGGGCTTGGGCTCACTGATCAATGACTTCACATCTCCTTCATAGTAGAAGGTTATGTCTGGCACATAAGGCCAGACAAAAACATTCCTCACTCCATGCTGCTGCATACAAGTGATCTGCACTTTCTCCCCAATCACCTTCAGTACCTGGCCTACAAAGGGGTTGTTTTTGTAGCTGACAATGACAAAACTGCCTAGATTTTCAGCAAGTGTTGACTTGGCTGAAGCTTCATCTTGCTGTCCCTCAGTAATGGTGTTCTCCTGATGGTGTTCTTCATTGAAGTTCACTTCCACAACACTGAAACAGGTGTTGCAGATGTTTGGTCTGCTACAGAAGGAAGACACTTCAGTGTTTTATTTTCCCTGACACTGTGGAGGTGACCTGGTGCAACTTCATGGTTCCTTTGACTCCAGCAAAGTTGTTTGGCACAGCTTCATTGTGCTTTGTGACATCTGTAATCCAAAAGAACTTGACGCTCGATCCACTCTTCGAGTAGTTCGAATAACTCCTTGGGAATCTGCACATCCTCCCCCGTTGCATGTGTTTGTCTGCACAATGTGTCACAGTCCCACCCATACCATCTGGTGCCCCCTTCCCATAACCCTTTTCAGAGAAGTTCCAGGTGATTTGTTTGAATTCGTAAATATATGGCTGAGTGTTCTTCTTGTTTCTGTATTGAGTGACGGGACCATCACTCTTCATGTGGAATGTCGTGATTTGTGGATTCTGTTCTTGACATCTCTTAGGACAGGCTCCAGGTGAGCCCATACTGCTCTCTCATTATGTCTAAGGGAGTCAAATATGGTGGCGTAGGACTGGGTTTCCTCTGATGTGTACACAACACTTGTATGGATCGTAGCCTGCTGTCTACTCCCCCCAAAGTGGAATGCCTGAATTTCTGTGGCCAATTTGCAGAGTCAACAGTAATCTGTGTTCTGACGATAAAGCATTTGCTTGATAAAGGCATCGGCAAATTGACTCTCATTTAATATAGATGGGAAGGTAGTTATTTACGTAAACTTATTTTCCGTATTAGCTGCTTGATGTGCTATACTATAAAACCCCAAAAACTGACAAAACACATCATACAAAACATGTGTTTTTACATACAAGGATATAATATGATGTATTTGTGTGTACAAAAAATATATATATAACTTACTACAAAGACAGACAAACATATTGACATCATTCAGTACAACCGTTGAATTTCTGGTAACTCCGAATTATCCTTTTGGTTACACCGTATGACTTTTCTCACATAAACATGTTTTAGAGGCAACTGCTTATGGACGCATGTGAACACTTCACTTTAACATTAAGTATGTATATTGAGTATCGAAATAAAATATAAGCTTTTCAGATAATTCAACATTTTATTTTGTTTTTAGCGGTCGCACCAAATGATCAGATTTTTTGGCTGACACCTGACAGGAAGTGGAAATGTAAATTTATCAAAGATTTACGAGAGACTCGCTAACCTTTTCTTAACCGAAGGTTATCTCACAGGCATCTTCGTGATGTCGCATCCTGTCACATGAGTACCATCATGTGATTTGATCCAAAATAGCGACTTCATGTCGGTCATGAAGGCTGTTTATCCAGACAAGTATTTCAAACCTTTCTGCCTAAACTGTCTTACCCATACAGACGTATAGTGGAATAGACCCTTAAAAAATCATGCCAGAATAATTGTTTGACAGTTTTGTTATGATTTGAGATGTCACTTTTTTTAACCTTTAGATCACTGAAAGTGACTTTTTTCCCCCCTCACATTTAACCATGAAATATTTTAGGACTATAGTTACATACTATCTCCATGTATAAGGCTTCCTGGATATCCTATCTAAAAACATTGACCCCTAGTGGTCTGATTATTGACTTTGATCTCATGCCCTTCTTATGAACACATTTTTCCTTTATAAACAAGTCTTATAAATTTACATTTTCTTTCTACATCTTATTAGCATACACATATGCCCCCTCTTAATGGTGCTCATTATACATTAAGGTTGAACCAAAATATTACATGTAACAAATATGAAAGGAAATATGAAATTATGTGAATTTGAATGAAACAATAATATATGTTGATGCTAATATGATGTACAATATTCCATTATGTTTCTATAAGATAACAATAGCGTAATATATTTAATATGCCATATACTATTTTTTTTAACAGTTTCACTAGTTAATTATAATTAACTTAATCATTATGACACATCCCTCACTATTGTCATTGGTTGCACTAATGGCACAGTTTGTCTACATAACCCGGTTCAAGTATTCATGACATTACCCTGAGGATGGCACAGTGATGCTGAAATGTTGGTAAATACCCATTAAATTGCTGGGAGTTTATACATGTAGTGTGCGACTTTCTGTATTTTGGTAGTTTATTCGGGGGTTAGTCAGGACCAAACAAGAAACGTCCTCTCACTGTCAACTGCGTTTATTTTCAGCAGACTTAACATGTGTAAATATTTGTATGAACATGACAAGATTCAACAGATGACATGAACTGAACAAGTTCCACAGACATGTGACTAACAGAAATGGAATAATGTGTCCCTGAACTAAGGGGGAGGGGTCAAAATCAAAAGTAAAAGTCAGTGTCGGGTGTGGCCACCAGCTGCATTAAGTACTGCAGTGCATCTCCTCCTCATGGACTGCACCAGATTTGCCAGTTCTTGCTGTGAGATGTTACCCCACTCTTCCACCATGGCACCTGCAAGTTCCCGGACATTCCCTCCGATCCAACAGGTCCCAGACATACTCAATGGGATTGAGATCTGGGCTCTTCGCTGGCCATGGCAGAACACTGACATTCCTGTCTTGCAGGAAATCACGCACAGAACGAGCAGTATGGCTGGTGGCATTGTCATGCTGGAGGGTCATGTCAGGATGAGCCTCCAGGAAGGGTACCACATGAGGGAGAAGGATGTCTTCCCTGTAACGCACAGCGTTGAGATTGCCTGCAATGACAACAAGCTCAGTCCGATGATGCTGTTACACACACGTCCCCAGACCATGACGGACCCGCCACCTCCAGATCAATCCCGCTCCAGAGTACAGCCTCGGTGTAACACTCATTCCTTCAACGATAAATGTGAATCCGACCATCACCCCTGGTGAGACAAAACTGTGACTCGTCAGTGAAGAGCACTTTTTGCCAGTCCTGTCTGGTCCAGCGATGGTGGGTTTGTGCCCATAGGCGACGCTGTTGCCGGGGATGTCTGGTGGTGAGGACCTGCCTTACAACATGCCTACAAGCACTCAGTCCAGCCTCTGTCTGCAATAGGCTGAGAGTCTGAGCACTTATGGAGGGATTGTGTGTTCCTGGTGCAACTCAGAAAGTTGTTGTTGCCTTCCTGTACCTGTCCTGCACGTGTGGTGTTCGGATGTATCGATCCTGTGCAGGTATTGTAACACGTGGTCTGCCACTACGAGGACCATCAGCTGTCCATCCTGTAGTACTGTCTTAGGTGTCTCACAGTACAGACATTGCAATTTATTACCCTGGCCACATCTGCAGTCCTCATGCCTCCTTGCAGCATGCTTAAGGCACATTCACACAGATGAGCAGGGACCATGGGCATCTTTCTTTTTGTGTTTTTCAGAGTCAGTAGAAAGGCCTCTTTGGTGTCCTAAGTTTTCATAACTGTGACCTTATAATTGCCTACGGTCTGTAAACTATTAGATTACAATTACAGTGAAGATCTGTGAAGTTATTTGGATTTTTACGAATTATCTTTGAAAGACAGGGTCCTGAAAAGGGGATGTTTCTTTTTTTGATGAGTTTATATATATCACATTTTACGTAAGGATTCAGACCCTTTACTCAGTACTTTGTTGAAGCACCTTTGGCAGTGATTACAGCATAGAGTATTCTTGGGTATGACGCTACAAGCTTGGCACACCTGTATTTGGCGAGTTACTCCCATTCTTCTCTGCAGATCCTCTCAACCTCTGTCAGGATGGATGGGGAGCGTCGCTGCACAGCTATTTTCAGGTCCATCCAGAGATGTTCAATAGGGTTCAAGTCCGGGCTCTGGCTGGTCCACTCAGGGACGTTCAGAGACTTGTCCCAAAGCCACTCCTGCGTTGTCTTGGCTGTGTGCTTAGGATCGTTATCCTGTTGAAATGTGAACCTTCGCCCCAGTCTGAGGTCCTGAGCCCTCTGGAGCAATCTGCCATCTGTCAATGATGAATTTACGGTGGTGGGGTGTTGGACTGATCTTGTTGATCGTGTACATACCCTCTACAAACTGACTAAATGATGAAAACGATGCTGGTAGCAGAATTCAATACAGCGGAGAGTTCCTACTACAATGCAACTCAAACACAAACGTGCTGGATATCCCAATGATCCATCTAATCCCCGATTTTCGTTTGGGTTTGTAATCCACTTGCAGACAAACGTGGAAAACGCAGGGTAATCACACACAGACTTAAAAAATGTAAGAACAAACTTACCCACCACCTTGCTGATCAGTGCCCAGTCACTAAGGGGGAAAGCGGATGAGCTGTCAGCGAATCTGCTCCTCCAACACGAATACTGGGAGGCCTGTTTGCTGGCGTTTACTGAGACTTGGCTGGATGACAGAGTCCCGGACAGGGAATTGGAGCCGGCCACTCTGGTCAGAGCGGACTGTAATCTGACAGTCACAGGGAAACATCACGGCGGGGGCGTCTGCCTGCTTGTCAGGGACCAGTGGTGTAAATGGATCTTGGTAAGAGAGAGTTTCTGTACCCCCGACATGGAACTGCTTTCTGTGTCACTGAGACCCTACTATTTGCCCCGAGAGTTCCCCCAATTGTTTGTTACCGTTGTGTACATTCAACCAAAATCTAATCTAACAAAGGCGTCAGAATATATAATCCGTCACAGAAACTGGAATCCATCTCCCCCGTTGCATCCACATTTATTTAAGGGGATTTTAACAACTGTACTTTGCACGAAGTCCTGCTCCCATACCACCAGTATGTGAAATGTCACACTAGGAAAAATAAGACTCTTGATTTGTGCTCTGGGACAATACCAGTTGTGTTCCCGGCCACCACCTGGGGACATCAGACCACAATGTTGTCTACCTCAGGCCAACCTACTGTCTGCTCCTGGAGATGGAGAAATCCACAGTTAAAACTGTCCAGATCTGGAAGGACAACAGTATCACTTGTCTCCAGGGGTGTTTTGACTGTACTATGTGGGAGGTATTTGAGGACAGCAGCTCTGATCTTGATGAACTCACAGATGTTGTTTCAGATTATGTAAACTTCTCTGTTGAGTCAGTTGTGCCTACTAAAATCTGTAAAAATCTTCCCAAACAATAAGCCTTGGGTATCAAAACATCTCAAATCACTACTTAATAGGAAGAAGGCAGTTCATGCTGAGGGTGATAGACAGGTTTTAAGAGATGTACAACGTGAGATCAAAAGACAGATACTGGTGGACAAGGAGGCATACAAGCAAATGGTGGAGAGGACCCTCTCCTCAGGAAACTCCAGGGTGGCCTGGCAAGGCATTAAATCCATGGCTAGTGCCCCCCACATAGGCAGAGTGAAAAACAGTGCTGACCTTGGGAGACATGAGGGCCAGAACATGGCTAATGAACTGGATGTTTTCTTCTCAAGAATTGAACCGGTCAATCTTGTGTTGGAGGTAAAACAAATGGAAGCATCATTACAAATGTTTGAGAGGGTTGTTAAACAGGCTGATGTTTTGAAGTATATTGTTCAGATGATGTAACGCACACAAAAGCCTCGGCCCAGACAAAATAAGTGGACATGTGTTAAAGCACTGTGCTGAACAATTGGCTGGTGTTTTTACAGACATTTTCCAATCCTCGCTTGACCAGCAACCCGTACCAGTATTGTAGAAAAACTCAATTATACCCATTCCTAAAGCATCCAATCCCTCTGTGCTGAATGACTACCGCCTTGAGATCCTTAGTAATGAAATGCACTGAGAAAATTGCAAAAAGTCATATTCTCAGGGTCACCCAGAAGCTCCTCGAACCATTTGTTTGCTTATCAGCCCAGCAGAGGAGTTGATGAAGCCATTCTTACTCTCCTCAACATGGTCTACAGACATCTAGAGGGTGTATTAACATGGTCTATAGACATCTAGAGCCAAATCCCATGTCAGGGTTTTGTTTGTTGACTTTTCTTCTGCCTTCAACACAAGCCAGCCTTACATTCTGGAACAGGAACTCATTCTGGACTTCTCCTTAGATGGGGGGGGGGGGGGGGCTGGTTTTGTGGTTGTTGGACTTCCTGAGCCAACGGTCACAGCGGGTCAAAATAGGCCCCCATGTGTCGGACATACGCAACACCAACAAAGGCTCTCCTCAGGGATGTGTTGTACTAGTTCCCATCCTGACAGACACCTTAAGTTCGCTGATGACACTGCCTTGATCAGCCTGTTGCATGATGACGAGGAACATCATGGCCCAGTCCTAGATGACTTTGTAGAGTGGTGTGACGAATCACACTTGGTCCTCAATACCAATAAGACCAAAGAGACGTGCATAGACTTCAGGAAGCTTACAACACCTACCTCTGCAACATCAACCAGAGGTTAGAATATAGAGATTGCAGAGGTATAAAAATATCTAGGTGTCCTCTCGGACAACAAGCTTCTTTGGAGTTAATGTACAGATCTGATCTACAAAAAGAGTCCATTGTAATTGTACTATACTGACTCTGTTTTACAAATCTTTCATTGAATGTTTAACTGTTTGTTGTTTTGGCAATTCCACTGTCAGCCAGAGAAATATGCTGAGAAGGAGCTTCAAAACAGCAAGCAAGGTACTTGGAGTCAAGCAGACAGGCCTGGATGAGATCTTTAAGGTCAGGGCCCTCTGCAAAGCTCACAAAATCATTTTAGACCCAAGCCCCCGTTGTACCCGGACTTTGAACTTCTCCCCTCTGGGCACAGGTATAGGGCACTGAGGCTATCCGGAACATATCCCAATCCACGTGATCGACGCAATCTTGAAGCGTGGAACCCGATTGGTCGGACCAGCGTTGAACAGACCTGAGCACGGGCGTTTCCTGTTTTAGTTTCTGTCTATATGCAGGGAGCAATAAAATGGAGTCGCGGTCAGATTTGCCAAAAGGAGGGCAGGGGGAGGGCTTTGTATGCATTGTGGAAGTTAGGGAGCCTTGTTTTCAGATTAGCTTTGTTTAAACAATAAATGCAGCCTTAGGATATATGGTTTCCAGTTTACATAGAGTCCAATGAAGTTCTTTCAGGGCCGTTGAGATGTCTGCTTGGGGGGGATATACACTGCTGTGATTTACAATTGAAGAGAATTCTCTTGGTAGATAATGTTGTCGGCATTTGATTGTAAGGAATTCTTGGTCAGGTGACCAAAAGGACTTGAGTTCCTGTATGTTGTTATGATTACACCACAAATCATTAATCATAAGGCATACACCCCCGCCCTTCTTCTTACTAGAGAGATGTTTGTTTCTGTTGGTGCGATGCGTGAAGAAACCGGGCGGCTGTACCGACTCTGATAACATATCCTGAGTGAGCCATGTTTCCGTGATACAGAGAACGTTACAATCTCTGACGTCTCTCTGGAAGGCAACCCTTGCTCGAATTTCGTCTACCTTGTTGTCAAGAGACTGGACATTGGCGAGTAGTATACTCGTGAGAAATGTGCTCCGTCTGCCCCTTCTGCGGCGCCTTTGTTTTGGGTCGGCTACTGGGATTAAATCCATTGTCCCGGGTGGTGGTCCAAACAGAGGATCCGCTTCGGGAAAGTCGTATTCCTGGTCGTAATGTTGGTGAAGTTGACGTTGCTCTTATATCCAATAGTTCTTCCCGGCTGTATGTAATAAGACTTATGATTTCCTGGGGTAACAATGTAAGAAATAATACATAGGAAACTATGCAGTATTTTATTTTTCTAAGATTGCGACGTGACCATCCTCTGTCGGCGCGATGCTGCTTGGTTTCCTCAAGCATGGTGGTGGCTGCATCATGATATGGGTATGCTAGTCATCGCCATGGACTAGTGTAAAAATATCTAAATAAAAAAATTGAATGAAGTTAAGTACAGGCAAAATCCTAGAGGAAACCTGGTTCAGTCTGCTTTCCAACCGACACTCGGAGACAAATTCACCTTTCACCAAGACAATGACTTAAAACACATGGACGAATATTACCAAGATGACATTGAATGTTCCTGAGTGGCCGAGTTAGTTTTGACTTAAATCGGCTTGAAAATCTATGGCAAGACTTTAAAATGCTTGTCTATCGATGATCAACAATCAACTTGATAAAGCTTGAAGAATAAAAAAAATAATAATAATTGATTCTAACATGTATTGACTCAGGGGTGTGAATACTTACGTAAATAATATATTTCTGTTTTAATTTTCAATTTAGCAAACATTTCTAAAAACATGTTTTCACTTTGTCATTTTGTGGGAAAGGTGATACCTACAGTTGAAGTCGGAAGTTTACATGCACCTTAGCCAAATACATTTTAACTAAGTTTTTCACAATTCCTGACATTTAATCCTAGTAAAAATTACCTTAGGTCAGTTAGGATCACCACTTTATTTTAAGAATGTCAGAATAATAGTAGAGTGATTTTATTTCATCTTTTATTTATTTCAAGTTTACATAAACTCAATTAGTATTTGGTAGCATTGCCTTTAAATTGTGTAACTTGGGTCAAGTGTTTTGGGTATCCTTCCACAAGCTTCCCACAATAAGTTGAGTTAATTTTGGCCCATTCCCCCTACAGAGCTGGTGTAACTGAGTCAGATTTGTAGGCCTCCTTGCTCGCACACCCTTTTTCAGTTCTGCCCAGAAATGCTCTATAGGATTGAGGTCATGGCTTTGTGATGGCCACTCCAATTCATTGACTTTATTGTCCTTAAGCCATTTTGCCACAACTTTGGAAGTATGCTTGGGGCATTGTCCATTTGGAAGACCCATTTGCGACCAAGCTTTAACTTCCTGACTAATGTCTTGATGTTGCTTCAATATATCCGCATATTTTTCCTGCCTCATTGTGCCATCCATTTTGTGAAGTGCACCAGTTCCTCCTGCAGCAAAGCACCCCCACAACATGAAACTGCCACCCCTGTGCTTCACAATTGGGATGGTGTTCTTCGGCTTGCAAGCATCCCCATTTTTCCTCCAAACATAACGATGGTCATTATGGCAAAATAGTTCTATTTTTGTTTCATCAGATCAGAGGACATTTCTCCAAAGAGTATGATCTTTGTCCCAATGTTCAGTTTGCAAAGCTGTTTCAGAACGCGTCTCCTTCCTGAGCAGTATGATGGCTGCGTGGTCCCATACTTGCGTACTATTGTTTGTACAGATGAACGTGGTACCTTCAGGCGTTTGCTCCCAAGGATAAACCAGACTTGTGGAGGTCTACAATTGTTTTTCTGAGATCTTGGCTGATTTCTTTAGATTTTCCCATGATATCAAGCAAAGAGGCACTGAGTTTAGGGTAGGCCTTCAAGGTGGGCCTTGAAATACATCCACATGTACACCTCCAATTGACTCAAATGGTGTCAATTAGCCTATCAGAAGCTTCTAAAGCCATGACATCAATTTCTGGAATTTTCCGAAGCTGTTTAAAGCACAGTCAACTTGGTGTATGTAAACTTCTAACCCACTGGAATTGTGATACAGTGAATTATAAGTTAAATCTGCCTGTAAACAATTGTTGTAAAATTGACTTGTGTCATGCACAAAGTAGATGTCCTAATCCACTTGCCAAAACTATAGTTTGTTAACAATACATTTGTGGAGGGGTTGAAAAACAGGTTTTAATGACTCCAGCCTAAGTGTATGTAAACTTCCGCCTTCAACTGTAGTCAGTCGCACAACTGAATGCATTCAACTGAAATGTCTACCCCGTTTAACCGAACCCCTCTGAATCAGAGCGGTGCGGGGGGGGGGGCTGCCTTAATCGACATCCACACCATGTGCAAAAGGGTAACAGTTGTTGTTGTTGGGGGTGATTCAAACCAGCAACCTTTCGGTTACTGGCCCAGCGCTTTTAACTGCTGCATTCAGGCTGTAATGCAACAAATGTAATGCAACAAAATGTGTCAAGGGGTATGAATACTTTCTGAAGGCACTATCTCCTAATAATATTGCATGTTTGATGACTTGTGATTGGATGACAACAAGCTACATGCACCACTCTCATCGAAAGCAAGAGCACCAGCTGCATAAATGATAAAACATTTCTCTCTCTGCAGGAAGCGCAATGTAGACCATCTACATTGTGAATTCACGTGGAATTTTTCTTATTTTAACTTAACGTCTTTAAACTGTATAACTGATCAATGCAGGTTATTTAATGGTAAACAAAATCAAATCCTATGAAATTACGTCAACACATACTGGAGGAGTTACTGGCTAGATACAAGTGGCTAGCTTAACTAACGAACTAGGTACATCGGTCGCAGCGCGCATGACCAGAATGGCACATCGATGAACTGCAAAAGGCACATCCCATTTCTGTTAGAAAATTGAGAAAGAGGAGGAGTTGGACTGTTTTGTGCCCAAAATTGACCTTTAAGAACAATTTTCCATTTGTCACATTCCTAGTCTATGGTATTCTCTCTTCCCTCTTTTAAACTCACCAAAGACTTGGTGATCCCCCATGAAATCAACCCTATAGCCTGTTCATATGAACCCTATTTCCACTTGGCAAATGCACACACACACTCACTCACCCACATGAACAGCGACCCAAGGCCAGTGGGGGAAAGTCCATGGCTGTTCAGCAGGAAGTACGGAATGTGGGAAAAGGTCAGTGGTGCTAGCTGATCCGCAGAGCGTCCCTACACACACACACAAACAGAGAGCGTCTTCAGCTCAGGGCTCTCCCGTCCCAACAACAAGAGTCTGTTGAAAAACACCAGCCTTGCCTGCCCCAGGGCTCACACGTGCTGGGGCTTGGAGGCTAGCCCACTCACTGTGTGTGCATGTGTTTCTCTCTGAACAACAAGGCCTACACATTAATGCCAATGGGTTAGCTTATTGTTTCTCTCGCTACTCTTTTTATCTCTCCCTTTTTCTATCTTCTCTCTGTTAGTGATTAGTTGATAGAATTTCAGTGATTTAGATTAATTTCTGGCTCTCCTCAGCAACAAAATAACTCCAGGCCTGCATCAAAAACCTCTAACCTGGCCAATATGCTATGTTTCTATGGGGAGGCTGTTTCTGTCTCTCTGGGTTGGAGGTGTGCTGGTTAAGGCTGGCTCAGCTGCAGAGGGATCTGTTGAATGAGACCAGATCAAAGTCTCTGTTATTACAAGTGTTTCCAGAAGAGACTGCCGGTTCCATGTTCAAGCCTTTCATTGTCTCTCATTGTGTTGTTTTAACTGGGGAGAAGTGTTTCATGGATCTGATTGGATGTCTAACTTTGTAAAATACATTTAGATTGGACAGTCACTGTATTCTGTGATAGCAGCTCTGATTGGCTGCAACCCTATCCTCATGACACACTACCGATTGGGAATAAATAATTCCTCTGTAAATGATCTGTACTAACTGGCTGTTCCCCTCCTCCCCAGCAGGGCGGCGATGGTGTTGCCATGACCGAGGGCGGCTGAGAGTCAGGGGAGAAGCTACGCAGCACCATGGAGGGCACCAGGGCCGCCGTCTTAGCGCCGGTCAAAAGCAAAGCCCCTCGACGGGATCGGAGCCGGCGTGTCGGGGTTTTGGTAAGGAAAGGGGGTGTCTTCCAGAACGGGACCACCTCCCCACATGGGGAGTACACCTCGGACGGAGTGATGGGGCTGGAGCCCTCCTTGGAGGTGCTGAAACCATCCCTGCTGTCGAAGGGGCTGAGAGAGAGAGTGGGGGAGAAGGAGGGGGCGCGAGGAGCAGAGGTGTCACCTGAGAGGGAGGAGGGCCTTGGCTCCTGGGACATGAAGTCTCATGACGAAGAGGTTGTGCAGCAGGAGCAAGAGGATCAGCAGGAGAAGGGGAGTAGTAACAGTCACAGCACCTCCAATACGGACAGCCCTGCCCTCTCCAGTAGCTGCACAGGTGAGACACACACTCACAAGGTTCAAATATTATTTCAAGTTTCTCAATTACTTTCATACACATTTCATAGAAAGTATTCAGATATGTATTATTTGAATATTGGCATGTATTTGAAAATACTAAAATACACTTACTCAAATACACTCCCATCCCCATGGTATTTGAAAATAGTATTTGAAATATGTATTTGAAAATACTTTCAAATAGTAGGCTATTTATAGGAAATTATTTAAATACTTTCAAATACTTCCAATTAGGGCTGTGACGCTCCTGGAATGTTGTATTACGGTTATTGGCCAGCCACATGACCACAGTCACCGTTATAATCGTTGGAATGTTTTTTTATTATTATTATTTTTTAGATTCACAGTTTCCCCTCTCCTCTGCTCCTGACTGCATGTGCTGCTGCTGCTGCTGCAGGGAGGGGAGGTGTTGCCCAGGCTTGTTTACTACAACACCTTGCTTGTTTCAGCGAGGAGCAACAAAGTTCCATCACATTCTAAAGAGTCCATGTTACTGCGGAAACAGACTCAAGCTTGCCAGGTCCTTCCATCATGCCATTCCTTCCATCTTCAGTTAGCTGGTCGTTCCACACAACAACAAACGGTTGTATTGTTTTTGGTGTGTTTTATATGGTATTTATACATTATTTGTGCCAGTCCTACTTCCAATAGAAGTAGTTGATTCAGGCCACATTATTTGAAAATACTCAAATAGACAGAAAAAAATGTTGATGATTGGTGAGATGTGGCCCACACAGCATCACCTTTTACTCTATTTATTCTCACAAAGTAAAGTCCCTGTGATGTTTACCTTTAGACATAGCGCCTATAACCCAGTCCCCTCGTTGACTTGAGAGAACTCTGTGTTCCAATCTAGTAGAGGTCGACCGATTTATGATTTTTCAACGCCGATACCGATTTAATGGAGGACCCCAAAAAAAAGCCGATACCGATTAATCGTCCGATTTTAAAAATAAATCAAAAATTATTTTTTTTGTAATAATGACAATTACAACAATACTGAATGAACACTTATTTTAACTTAATATAATACATCAATAAAATCAATTTAGACTCAAATAAATAAACATATTCAATTTGGTTTATTTAATGCAAAAACAAAGTGTTGGAGAAGAAAGTAAAAGTGCAATATGTGCCATGTAAAAACACCTAACGTTTAAGTTCCTTGCTCAGAACATGAGAACATGAAAGCTGGTGGTTCCTTTTAACATGCGTCTTCAATATTCCTAGGTAAGAAGTTATAGGTTGTAGTTATTATAGGAATTATAGGACTATTTTATTATATATATATTTTTTTTACATCTTTATTTAACTAAGTCAGTTAAGAACAAATTCTTATTTTCAATGACGGCCTAGGAACAGTGGGTTAACTGCCTGTTCAGTGGCAGAACTACAGATTTGTACCTTGTCAGCTTGGGGATCTGAACTTGCAACCTTTCAGTTATTAGTCCAATGCTCTAACCACTAGGCTACTCTGCCGCCCCATTTCTCTCTATATGACTTGTATTTCATATACCTTTGACTATTGGATGTTCTTATAGGCACTTTAGTATTGCCAGTGTAACATTATAGCTTCCATCCCTCTCCTCGCCGCTACCTGGGCTCGAACCAGGAACACATCGACAACAGCCAACCTCGAAGCAACGTTACCCATGCAGAGCAAGAGGAACAACCACTCCAAGTCTCAGAGCGAGTGACGTTTGAAAAGCTATTAGCGCGCACCCTGCTAACTAGCTAGCCTTTTTACATCAGTTACAGCCTCATTTAGGGAGTTGATTGTCTTGAAGTCATAAACCGCGCAATGCTTGAAGCATTGCGTAGAGCTGCTGGCAAAACGCACGAAAGTGCTGTTTGAATGAATGCTTACGAGCCTGCTGGTGTCTACCATTGCTCAGTCAAACTCCTCTATCAAATCATAGACTTAATTATAACATAATAACACACAGAAGTACGAGCCTTAGGTCATTAATATGGTCGAATCCGGAAACTATCATTTAGAAAACAAAATGTTTATTCTTTCAGTGAAATACGGAACCGTTCCCTATTTTATCTAACGGGTGGCATCCCTAAGTCTAAATATTGCTGTTACATTGCAAAACCTTCAATGTTATGTCATAATTACCTAAAATTCTGGCAAATTAGTTCGCAATGAACTATGTGGCCCAAACTGTTGCATATAACCTGACTCTGTGTGCAATGAACACAAGAGAAGTGACACAATCTCACCTGGTTAATATTGCCTGCTAACCTTTATTTTAGCTAAATGTGCAGGTTTAAAAATATATACTTCTGTGTGTTGATTTTAAGAAAGGCATCAATGTTTATGGTTAGGTACACGTTGGAGCAACGACAGTCCTTTTTCGCGAATGCGCACCTCATCGATTATATGCATAAAAAATGTTTTTTTTTTTTAAATCAGCTAAATCGGTGTCCAAAAATAACGATTTCCGATT
Source organism: Oncorhynchus masou masou (assembly GCF_036934945.1). NCBI lineage: Eukaryota > Metazoa > Chordata > Actinopteri > Salmoniformes > Salmonidae > Oncorhynchus > Oncorhynchus masou. The sequence continues at coordinate 21,526,865 of NC_088217.1, read as the reverse complement.
GTTATGAAAACTTGAAATCGGACCTAATTAATCGGCCGTTCCCATTAATCGGCCGACCTCTACAATCTAGAACTGTGTGCTGATCTATAATTTAAACTTCTATCCTAGAACTCAGTGTTCTGACATAAAACTCTGTGTTGATCTAGAACTGTGTTTTTTTTTTTTGGGGGGGGGGGGGGGTCAACATATTTTTATTACGTTTTTACACTCGGTGTGTTAATCTGGAACTCAGTGTTCCAATCTACAACTGTGTGCTGATGATCTAGAACTCTGTTCTGACTGTACAGTAGGCTGTTATGTCTGTATTTACACTCACCAAGAGAGAAGTCATCCTCACTAGCCTGGCATAATTTTCAAGCTAAATGTGAAGGCATTTAATACATACTCAGATTTGTATCATTTTAAAAATTAAAGTGAGGAAATTTTCCCATGGACAAAAGCTACAGTGTGCCCAGTCACGGGCTGACTGGGCCCATGTGACCATGCCTGGAAAGAGAGGGCTTTATGTGATTGTTACTTTACAACAATTAACTCTCCTCTGAGGTCATTGTGGTGAGAAAAGTCCTAATGAAATCCTCAGACGGCAACAATTTCTTATCACATACCCCCAACGATAACCAGCTATAATCGCTTGAACAGGGTAAACAAATCAAACTTAATTGAAAGTGCTTTCTAAAAAAATCTTAATACACTTTACAAAAATCTCCCTTACAATGTCGATATAGTGTACCTTGTAGGGCTGACCCCAATTATTCGACTGGTCGATTGTTTGGTCGATACGCTGTTGGTCGACCAAGATCATTTTTTTTTGATCAGTAGAGTGTGTGTGTTTTATTTTTATGGCACACGAGACACCCGTCTTATTCACGCCCATCTCAGTGAACTACTCCATTGCGGAGGCCGAGACTAATCGATTGCAGAGGCCGCAGAGATGGCACAGTCCAAGAAGAAGGGGAGTGTGGATGCACGTCTCTCTCGATTGCGTACTCTCCAGCCAATTTGCAGTGGTGTATAGTACATTTTTTATTTTACCTTTATTTAACTAGACAAGTCCGTTATGAACAAATTCTTATTTTTAATGACAGCCTAGGAACAGTGGGTTAACTGCCTTGTTCAAGGGCAGAATGACAGATTTGTACCTTGTCAGCTCGGGGATTCGAACTTGCAACCTTTCAGTTACTAGCCACTAGGCTATCCTGCCACCACAAAATACTTTAAAGTACTTTTACTTTTATATTTGACAACTTTTACTTCTACTTCACTATATTCCTAAAGAAAATAATGTAATGTTTACTCCATATGTTTTCCCTGACACCCAAAAGTACTCATTACATTTTGAATGCTTACCAGGACAGGAAAATGGTCCAATTCACTCACTTATCAAGACAACGTCCCTGGTCATCCCTACTGCCTCTGATCTGGCAGACTTACTAAACACAAATGCTTTGTTTGTCATTGAACACATGCTTTGTTTGTAAATGATGTCTGAGTGTTGGAGTGGCTACACGTCAACTAAAAAAAGAAAGTACAATTGTGCTGTCTGGTTTGCTTGATGTAAGGCATTTGAAATGATTAATACTTTTACTTACATTTTAGAAATTCCATTTACTTTTGATACTTAATTTTAAGTATTTTTAAAATCAAATAATTTTCGACTTTTACTCAAGTAGTATTTTACTGTGAGACTTTCACTTTTACTTGAGTCATTTTCTATTTTAAGGTATCTTTTACTTTTACTCAAGTATGAAAATTGAGTATTTTTTCCACCACTGGCAATTTGTGCACATTCGTTGTTCCATAACGTCATTGTGTGAATTGTTTGTTTGATTGTTAGTGTTTATCTATTACCCATTACATACACTACATGGCCAGAACTATGTGGACATGCCTTCAAATTAGTGGATTCGGCTATTTCAGCCACACTCGTTTCTGACAAGTGTATAAAATCGTCAAGTCAGTTCATCAAATTCCTCCCCTGCTAGAGCTGCCCCTGACAACTGTAAGTGCTGTTATTGTGAAGTGGAAACGTCTAGGAGCAACAACGGCTCAGCTGTGAAGTGGTAGGCCTCACAGAACGGGGCCGGTGAGTGCTGAAGCATGTAGCGCGTAAAACATTGTCTGTCCTCGGTTGCAACACTCACTACGAGTTCCAAACTGCCTCAGGAAGCAACGTCAGCACAATAACTGTTTGCCGGGAGCTTCATGAAATGGGTTTCCATGGCCAAGCAGGCGCACACAAACTTAAGATCACCATGCACAATGCCAAGCGTCAGCTGAAGTGGTGTAAAGCTTGTCGCTATTGGACTCTGGAGCAGTGGAAATTCATTCTTTGGAGTGATAAATGGTGTTTTACCATCTGCCAGTCTGACAGACGAATCTGGGTTTCAAATCTAACTTTATTTGTCACATGCGCCGAATACAACATGTGTAGATATTACTGTGAAATGCTTAGTTACAAACCCTTAACCAACAGTGCAGTTCAAGAAAGAGAATAATAAACCAAATAAACCTTAAGTAAAAAATAACACAATAACGAGGCTATATACAGGGTGTACCAGTACTGAGTCAATGTGTGGGGGTACATGTTAGTCGAGCTCTTTTAAACATGTAGGTAGGGGTGAAGTGACTGCATAGATAATAAACAGTGAGTAGCAGCAGTGTACAATACAAATGGTGGGGAGGGGGTGTCAATGTAAATAGTCCGGTGGCCATTTGATTAATTGTTCAGCAGTCTTATGGCTTGGGGATAGATGCTGCTGAGGAGCCTTTTGGTCTTAGACTTGGCGCTCTGATACCACTTGCCGTGCACTATCAGAAAAAACAGTATGACTTGGGTGACTAGAGTCTTTGACAATTTTTTGTGCTTTCCTCTGACACTGCCTATTATATAGTTCCTGAATGGCAGGAAGCTTGGCCACAGTGATGTACTGGGCTGTACACATTACCCTCTGTAGCGCCTTACGGTGAGATGCCGAGCAGTTACCAGTCCAGGCGGTGATGCAACCGGTCAGGATGCTCTTGCTGGTGCAGCTGTATACCTTTTTGAGGATCTGGGGACCCATGCTAACCCTTTTCAGTCTCCTGAGGGGGAAAAGGTGTTGTCATACCCTCTTCACGACTATCTTGGTGTGTTTGGACCATTGGTGATGTGGACACCAAGGAACTTGATACTCTCGACCCGATCCACTACAGCCCGTCGATGTTAATGGGGGCCTGTTCGGCCCGGCTTTTTCCTGTAGTCCACGATCTGCTCCTTTGTCTTGCTCACATTGAGGGAGAGGTTGTTGTTGTCCTGGCACCACACTGCCAGTTCTCTGACCACCTCCCTATAGGCCGTCTCATTGTTGTCGGTAATCAGGCCTACCACTGTTGTGTCGTCAGCAAACTTAATGATGGTGTTGGAGTCGTGTTTGGCCACGCAGTCGTGGGTGAACAAGGGGAGTACAGGAGTGGACTAAGTACCTACCCCTGAGGGGCCCCAGTGTTGATGATCAGCATGGCAGATGTGTTTTTGCCTACCGTTACCACCTGGGGGCGGCCTGTCAGGAAGTCAAGGATCCAGTTGCAGAGGGATGTGTTTAGTCCCAGGGTCCTTAGCATAGTGATGAGCTTTTTGTTGAATGCTGAGCTGTAGTCAATGAACAGCATTCTCCCATAGGTATTCCTTTTGTCCAGGTGGGGAAGGGCAGTGTGGAGTGCGATTGATATTGCATCATCTGTGGATCTGTTGGGGTGGTATGCGAATTGGCGTGGGTCTATGGTGTCTGGGTGGATGCTGTTGATGTGAGTTATAACCAGCCTTTCAAAGCGCTTCATGGCTACCGACGTGAGTGCTACAGGGTGGTAATCATTTAAGCAAAGTCCCAGTGCCCAAGAAAGCAAAGGTAACATGTTGGTCTGCTTGAAACATGTAGGTATTACAGACTTGGTCAGGGAGAGGTTGACAATGTCAGTGAAGACTGTTAAGGTTCTTTTCCTTATTTCCTTATCAATCAGTTACTCATTGGTGAAATAAGCATTATGACAATATCTTTAATTAAATAGTTAAAAAACCTTCATTAGTACAATTGCAGACAGAAGTTGACAAAACAGGAACATAGCATGAATGTTGCTGAGTACGTTCTGCATCAAACAAAAGGTCTCAAGTTGTTTTATTAAACCGAATTCCCACCTTAGTTATGTCACTGACTACTCATGACCTTTTTACTCCTGAGACCAAAACCCTGCGTCCATAGCTATACAAATATAGAGTTTCAGTGTTTATCTAAAAGCTAGGCAATAAATGTCCCCTCCCCAAAGTTGATTGTGGAATGGCTGAGTAGTCTCTTATCTCCCACACTCCCCTGCAGAGAGAGAAATTATTCTAATACAGCAAACATTTTGGTACAATCCTTTTCATGACCCCTAGGTGAACCCGACAAGACCCTTGCCAGTTGGTCCGCGCATGCTTTGAGTACACTTCCTGGTATTCCATCTGGCCCCGCAGCTTTGTGAATGTTGACCTGAAAAGGCATTTAGCTCATCTGGTAGGCTCGCGTCACTGGGCAGGCGGATGCTAGGAGGACGATACCCTCCACAGTACATACTGCCAACTGTAGAGTTTGTTGGAGGAGGAATAATTGTCTGGGGCTGTTTTTCATTGTTCGGGCTAGGCCCCTTAGTTCTAGTGAAGGCAAACCTTAACAGCATACAACAACATTCTAGATGATTCTGTACTTCCAACTTTGGGGCAACAGTTTGAGGAAGGCCTTTTCCTGTTTCAGCATGACAATGCCCTCGTTCAAAGCGAGGTCCATACAGAAATGGTTCATTGAGATCAGTGTGGAAGAACTTGACTGTCCTGCTCAGAGCCCTGACCCGCAGCAATGTTCCAACATCTAGTAGAAAGCCTTCCCGCAAGAGTGGAGGCTGTTATAGCAGCAAAGCGGGGACCAACTCCATATTAATGCTTGTGATTTTGGAATTAGATGTTCTATGAGCAGGTGTCCACATACAATCAATTGGTCGAACGAACAGAGGACTTTCGGTCATCCAAGATTTCTTTAGTCTGTGACAGCCCTAGTACCTTGTAAACAAATAGTCGGCAATTAGCCTTTAACTTAATTTGCAGGCCTAGATCTCATCCCACAAATGGTTTTTGAGAATGGTTAGCCCTGTGTCCTCGAGAGGCCCATTGACTTCTCCAGAAACAGACACCCTTTGATATGGAGCACTGCCTCTCTGTTTGTGTTTTACGAACGAGAGATCATTATCTCCAGTCCACTTACACACAAACACACACACACACACACCCCCATTCATGCGTGCATACTCACTCACACACGCATGCACACCCTCACCAACTTACACACACCCTCAGTACATGGAGCAGTTCAATGTGTTCCGGTAAAGGCCTCTGGTGGTGTTAACGCTGAGCTGCTCTCTCTCAGAGCATTTACACCAACCACAGTCAGACCAAATAGCTACTGTACCAAGAGGACACTACTCTCACGGTTTCCTCCTCCAGTGGCTCCCGAGACATCCTCCATGGTGTTCTATTAAAATCAATGGGGGACATTCTATGAGGTAGTGCAACAGAACTAGGTGGGAGGTCTGGGAGTAATGGAATGCGAAACCTTGTTCTCTACAGGACCATGTAGAAATACTGTCCTTTATTCTCCCATATAGGATACTTCTCTATTTCCTACAATCTGGTCATATTTGGCCTCCTCTCTCCAAGCTCTGCCAACCTAAATGTTCCAGTCTGGTCAGTCGAGCTGTGTGTGCTTGTCTTGGCAGGTGGGAGATGGCACCTTCTCAAAGGAACTAATGTGTTAGGCTGTGGTCTAGTGCGGCGGTCAGGTCAGTTGAGGTCTCTGAAGTTTTTTTTTTCTTTTTCGTAAAAACATTGAGAATGAGTCAGACTACACTACACACTATTAGGGTTTCAAGTAAACAGTATCTCTACATACAAGTAACATCTAGTGTTTCCCTCGAAACGACTACACTCTTGTCATGCAACTATGCCACTGAAACGTATTAACAACACCACTCCTCTCAAGTGCTGGACAACAGGCAGTTTACGTACTGACGGTGAAAATACTGGAGATGGAAAACAACTCCATATCTACTCAGTGTTTGAGTTTGATAGTTTACCCCAAGGAGGCACATTAAGGTGGCAATGAGGTGCTTCATGTTTAAGTAGAGTTTACGATATACGAATAGAAAAGCAAGTTCACTGAATTCCTTGTCATTAAAACCTAGTGTTGGACTAATACGGGTGCTTCTACACCTGCATTGCTTGCTGTTTGTGGTTTTAGGCTGGGTTTCTGTACAGCACTTTGACATCAGCTGAGAAGAGCTTTATAAATAGATTTGATTGATGCACGCTATGGCGCTTTCTCAATGAATCTTTCCTAACATCTTCTCTCCTCGCCTCCTTCTCAGCCATATAGGAGAAGACTTAAGGTCTTTCCCCACTGACCCTCTTCTCCAATGTTTTTTGAGAAGGAGGCAAGGAAATAAGATGCAAGGAATAGAGGAAAGATGAATTGGGAAAGAGGCTCTTAGAGAGAGGAAAGTGGTCATGGATGAGGCAGTGAGAACCCCCTCGGCTGGTCTGTCAGTTTGTCCTCATTCTCGGGGAGTTACTTCTCCTCAGGTGCCTCGGCTGCACACAGCGGAGCTCAGACCCTCTTCCTTCTCTCTCTCGCTCTCTGTGTGGCTCTCCGCTGCCCGACCTGCTGTGCTGGGTTTCCCATGTGTTCATCCTGGCCTAGCCTAGCCTAGCAACGTAGCCTTGGCATCAGGTTAAGCCTAGAATTAAATGGATAGAATAGAACACCCGTAACGTGATCCTAAATTCTCAAGTGGAACATTGCATTGAATTGGATTGTCCCTTCTACTCCATTCTGTTTCTATGGTGTATAGCAGAGTGGATAGAACAGAAGGCACTTGGTTCCAAATTCTGAAATGGAACGTTGCCTTATAACGTAATGTTGCTATTCAAGTTTTAAACAGGGTGTTGGAGAAATCCCCCTAGCAACAGAACGGATAGAACAGAACACATGGTTGGAATGAAATGCCACTGTAATCGGATTGTCCCTCTGAGCCGGTGTTATTCTATGGTGTCTCCTACCCCTGGCATTTCTAGCATAGCTCCTGGGCTCCACTGGGAGAACCCTTTGGCAGGCAGCGGCAGAGATTACACCTCAGGGAGGGAGCAGGCTGGAACTCACCAGCACTGGGCAGATCCTTGACACATACACATTTACACAATGGTGGAAAAAGTACTAAATTGTCATACTTGAGTAAAAGTTAAGATACTTTTACTCGAGTCATTTTCTATAAAGGTGAGTCACCCAGTAAAATACTAGATTAAAAGTCTAAGTATTTTGTTATAGAAATATACTTAAGTATCAAAAGTAGCAAGGGCCACACTGACATTATTTACAAGCAAAGCATTTGTTTAGTTAGTCTGCCAGATCAGAGGAAGTAGGGATGACCAGGTTTGTTCTCTTGAGTGTGTGAATTCGACCATTGTGGGTGTCAAGGAAAAAGTACATTTATTTTCTTTAGGAATGTAATGAAGTAAAAGTAGTCAAAAATAGAAATGGTAAAGTAAAAATACCTTCAAAGACGATTTAAGTAGTACTTTAAAGTAGTTTTACTTAAGCACTTTACACCACTGCATTTACACATGTAGAAACATGCACATAAACATGCGCACAAGTGCACCCACGCCAAGCTCCCATTGCACACAAGTGGTGGAAAAAGTACCCAGTTGTCATACTTGAGTAAAAGTAAAGATACCTTAATAGAAAATGACTCTAGTAAAAGTGAAAGTCACCCAGTAAAATACTACTTGAGTAAAAGCATAAAAGTATTTGGTTTTAAATACAGTTAAGTATCAAAAGTAAATGTAATTGCTGAAATATACTTAACAATCAAAAGTAAAAGTATATAATATTTAAAATGCATTATATAAAGCTTACAAGACGGCACCATTTTCTTGTTTTTTAAATGTATTTTTATTTACAGATAACCAGAGGCATGCGCCAACACTCAGACATCATTTACAAACTAATAATTTGTGTTTAGTGAGTCCGCCAGATCAGAGGCAGTAGGGATGACCAGGGATGTTCTCTTGATAAGTGTGTGAATTAGAAAACATTTCTGTCCTGCTAAGCATCCAACATGTAATGAATACTTTTGGGTGCCAGGGAAAAAGTATGGAGTAAAATAAAAATATATTGACGTAAAAATATCAATAGTTAAGAACAAATACCCCAAAAAACGACTGAAATAGTACTTTAAGGTATTTTTACTTAGGTACTTTAATCACTGCATGTATACATAACATTGTTGAGGGAGTGTTGGTAAATGTACATATAGCCTAGTGATACACGCAAAGCCATAAATATACTGTCCAGACTGGTGGCACCAACATTAACTTTAACATTTTTAGTCTGACTCCAGTGTCATCCTTATCTCACTTCCATCTCTTTACAGTCACTCCAGTATTACAGAGAAATGCTTTCATATTACACACATTTCCAAGTGGATTTCTAACTATATGAGTAATTGAACTGTTCAGTAATCCCAAATATAATACAAGTACATTTATATGATGAGATGTTCCTTGTCTGGTAATGTGATCAGGCGAAACTCCTGTCCCTAGGTAAAGTCAGTCAGGGATTCAGGGCCCAAGAATAACAGAACCTTCCCTTGTCTATCTTTCTCCAGATCTGTCCCAGACATCGTCTCCATCGCTGTCGGACCAACTCCTCCTGGGTCGAGAGGATGGGACGGGGGCCTTGATCAATGTGGAATGTCGTATCTGTGGAGACAAGGCCTCAGGGTTCCACTACGGAGTACACGCCTGTGAGGGTTGCAAGGTGAGGAAGCAGGGATTGAAGGGATGGGAAGATCCCAGGAGGCTCACATAATGTGTTACGTAAAATGTATTGGAGCAGCTCTTTGCATAATTTATAAACTGCAAAGTCTACTGCTCTTTTTACCTAATAAACCCTTCCTCACTGTTTTTGAACACCCCCCCGCCCCCACTGACTTGGTTTCTCTCAGGGGTTTTTCCGGCGGACCATCCGTATGAAGCTGGACTATGAGCGCTGTGAGCGCAGCTGTAAGATCCAGAAGAAGAGCAGAAACAAGTGCCAGTACTGTCGCTTCCAGAAGTGCCTGCTGCTGGGCATGTCCCATGACGGTGAGACACAACCACCTTCCTACTATTCTCACATGTTTACTGGAGAAAGTACCCCATCAGTGAGTATTTGTGAGTATTCTCAATTTATGGATGCAGACTAAAATAAGTTTTCCTGCTTGTTCCCAGCGATCCGGTATGGTCGTATGCCGGAGGCAGAGAAGAGGAAGCTAGTGGCGGGCCTCCTGGCGGGAGAGAAAGCCCCGACCACCAACCCTAATGGCTCGGATCTCAAATCCCTGGCCAAGCGGGTCAACAACGCCTATCTGAAGAACCTCAACATGACCAAGAAGAAGGCTCGCAGCATCCTCACCGGCAAGACCAGCTCCAGCCCAGTAGCGTATCCATATGTAAATGAAATATACTGAACAAAAATATAAACGCAACAATTTGAATGAGTTACAGTTCATGGAAATCAGTCAATTGAAGTCAATTCATTAGGCCCTAATCTATGGATTTCACATGAGTGGGCCTCACATGAGTGGGCCAATCAGAATTGGTTTTTCCCCACAAAAGTCAGCATTGCTGATTGCAATCTCCCTCAAAACTGGAGACATTTGTGGCATTGTGTTGTGTGACAAAACTGCGCATTTTAGAGTTGCCTTTTATTGTCCCCAGCACAAGGTGCACAGGTGTAGTGATCATTCCATTTAATCTTCTTCCATCTTCCATTTAAGCTTCTTGATATGCCACACCTTTCAGGTGGCTGGATTATCTTGGAAAAGGAGAAATGCTCATTAACAGGGATGTAAATAAATTTGGGCACAAAATTTGAGAGAAAGAAGCTTATTAAATTTTATTTCAGCTCATGAAACATGGGACCAACACTTGCGTCTATATTTTTGTTCACTATACATATAATACTTTAACACTAGCTTCATACTCTTTCCATATGTAGATATTATACATTTTATATATTAACTTCAGTTCCAGCTTCATACAGTACACACACATAATACTTTAACACCATCTATAGCCCAGTACTGTGTATACATATTCTGCATGCTGACTATAAAACAGATGTTACCCTTAGACCAGCTCCGATTTTCATCTGTATTGACCTCCATAGTCGATGTCAGTAGGCAGGAATTTAATTAGTATAATTTAAAAAATCTCCATCAAAATCTGCCAATTTAATGTAGAGAACCATTTTTGCATGGGCTCCGTCTCAACCCACTGCATCCGCATATGTCGCCTTCCGCATCTACGGTGAAAGGTGGCTTGAGCTGTGTTTGTCAGACCATGAGACATCCCAACAATCTGTGTTCTCACAAAACGTCTGTAGCGTCTGAGCGCTCCCATGAACACGATGGTGTTCTCCGTTTTGCCTTACGGCCCCCATAAGCCTTGCGGAATTGATCTGAAGTTGGTACATCCGATCTGCCAACTTCTGTCTGAACCGTTTGGCCTACACACTAATATGACCCCTCTGTGGAAAGGCAAGTGTCTCATGAACAAGTTGGTTGTTTTGCTTTTGGATGCCTTACAAGACTAGTCTGAATGGAAAGATTAATGGAAGTACAGTGCATTCAGAAAGTATTCAGACCACTTGACTTTTTCCACATTTTGTTAGGTTACAGCCTTATTCTAAACCGGATTAAGTTGTTTTTTCCCCTCATCAATCTACACACAATACCCCATAATGCCAATGCAAAAACAGGTTTTTATAGATTTTTGCAAATGTATAAAAAAACTGATATCACATTTACATAAGTATTCAGACCCTTTGCTCAGTACTTTGTTGAAGTCCCTTTGACAGTGATTACAGCCTCAAGTCTTCTTGGGTATGACGCTAAAAGCTTGGCACACCTGTATTTGGGGAGTTTCTCCCATTCTTCTCTGTAGATCCTCTCAAGCGCCGTCATGTTAGATGGGGATCGTCGCTATTTTCAGGTCTTTTCAGAGATGTTCGATCGGGTTCAAGTCCGGGCTCTGACTGTGCCACTCAAGGACATTCAGAGACTTGTCCTGAAGCCACTACTATCGTGTCTTGACTGTGTGCTTAGGGTCGTTGTCCTGTTGGAGGGTGAACCTTTCCCACAGTCTGAGGTCCTGAGTGCTCTGGAGCAGGTTTTCATCAAGGATCTCTGTACTTTGCTAGGTTCATCTTTCCCTCGATTCTGACTAGTCTCCCAGTCCCTGCCGCTGAAAAACATCCCCTCTTGGCATTCAGGCCAAAGAGTTCAATCTTGGTTTCATAGTTTAGTGCCTAAAATAAGGAGTTATAAGAAAGATCAAGATTATTATTTTTTTATCTTATATTTTTGAAGGGACTCTGTTTATTCATAAATTAAGCTGTTATTCAATGCATTTCTATGGGCTGATAGCAGTAAGGCCAAATTCAATGTTTCATCAAACAATAATACTTTTTTCAAAAATTATATCTTAAGTCATTTCCAGGCACTTCAAATGTGTCCATGGCCTTTTTGATTCTGTAATTTCAATCAACACTAATTGAAGCAACAGGCATGTAGCCTATACTCTAGAATGGCAGTCTGAGGCACAGGAGCACCAAGGTGCACAGCTGCACTAAAACTTCACTTCTCACACTGTCTAGCTCTCCAGTAGTGTTGGTTGTCTAGCAGCTGTGTATAAACTTGTGGTAAAAATCCTAGTTGTCTCAAGGCCTTATCACTGTTGTGTCTGAGATGGGAAGGACAGGGGAAGAGGCCAAAATGTCAGTGTCACCGTTGTATGCAAACACTGTTTCTTCCTAAACCAGGCACAGGCAGAATGCAATTTCCTGTGAAAAGTCTGTTACTGTTATTATACTTCTATTTCTTAACTAAATAACTTTTCTCTCCCCTCTCTGCAGCCCTTTGTGATTCACGACATGGACTCCTTGTGCCAGGCTGAGAACGGGCTGGTGTGGAAACAGCTGATCAACGGCACGACCCCCAACAAGGAGATAGGGGTACACGTGTTCTACCGCTGCCAGTGCACCACGGTGGAGACGGTCAGGGAGCTCACTGAGTTTGCCAAGAGCATCCCCGGCTTCGTAGACCTCTTCCTGAACGACCAGGTATATACAGCAACACTACATTCAATCAAATCGTTAATCAATAGTTTTGTTATCCACGTTGGAAAGTTATTGTACAACCAGGAATTGTGTATATATAGCAAGCTATGATATATTTAACCAATAAGACCAGAGGTGGTGTGGTATGTTGGCCATTATAAACCGGGTCATTTGGGTCCTGGAGGCTGATTGGCTGAAACAGCATTTCATCTGTGTGTGTAAGTAAGACAATCAGGGTTTCTGTGGCGCCAGAGAATGTGACCGGAAAGATTTAAATTTACCGGCCATTTAAGTAATATACCGGACCAAAATGCATTGGGTGCATAACCCATTAGGGTGTCCATGTTGCTCAGAATGACAGTCACGTTTAGATTATGGTAATGCATCTTAATAGGACATGCAACTTATGTAATGAAGCAGCCAATAAAACATTCTTTTTAAACCTTTGGTAAAATGCAATTCATGGGGAAAACACCATTCTAAACAGTGCACCTGATAGTGGTTGCATAAGTGACAGACAAATATCTCTGTTAGAAACTTAGGGGGAATCTAAAGATACAACAACTAGGATGCTTTGCTAATATGACTAGAATGCCTTTGGCTTCTGGACAATTCAATTAAGTTTATATGAAAGCCAATAGAACAGGAGAGAAATGGCATAGTGGTGGGTCCAATAGGGAAGTCATTGGAAATACATTTTCCAAAATGATATAACTCCAGTCTATACAGAAATAAGACGAATCGAGGATCATTAGCTTCCTTAAAAATATTGCTGTGGATTGTTTCAATGGCTGGTGATCTCACATTAGTTGACTTTTTAGTTTTTATTATTTTATTTCAGATTTGTATGATTTAAGCATGTGAATTATTTATGCCAAATAGCATTCTAGTTTGCTCTGTTTTTGTTAATTCTTTCCAATGTGTCAAGTAATTATCTTTTTGTTTTCTCATGATTTGGTTGGGTCTAATTGTGCTCCTGTCCTGGGGCTCTGTAGGTTGTGTTTGTGAACAGAGCCCCAGGACCAGCTTGCTTAGGGGACTCTTCTCCATGTTCATCTCTCTGTAGGTGATGGCTTTGTTGTGGAAGGTTTGGGAATCGCTTCCTTTTAGGAGGTTATAGAATTTAACGGCTCTTTACTGGATTTTGATAATTAGTGGGTATCGGCCTAATTCTGCTCTGCATGCATTATTTGGTGTTCTACGTTGTACACTGAGGATATTTTTGCAGAATTCTGCGTGCAGAGTCTCAATTTGGTGTTTGTCCCACTATCCCCCATAGTACAAAAGTTGATCTATTCTATTGGTCAGCTTGTCGTTCTGTGCGAGAAATAAATATTCCAAACAGACTGGGTCAGTTGTGGGATGATGGAGCCCAAATTAATACAACCACTGTACATAAAAAAAAAAAAATGTTTTAAAGCAATGCGGCTGATGCAACAGATCAGAAAGTTTAGCTTAAAATGTTGACTATGAGACCTTTTCTTCACATTATAAGCGCAGCAATGCGCACACGGCAGTAGGCTATAAGCCCAAGTGTTCCAAAGAGCAATTAGCGGGAAAACACCGTTCTCCAAAGTGCACCGCAAATGTGAGCAGTTTCATATGACAGAGATGAAAATAGCCTTTAGAAATTTAGAGGCAAGATCAAAAGATGCAACAACTAATTTGTTAATATGACTAGGATTGAGAACATGAGAGAGATATTGGTTTCAATGGCAAATAAGGAAGTGCTTATAAAATAATCGCCTTAACATTCCTGTGGTTGGAACACAGTAAGACATGCCTCATAAAAGTACTAAAAAACATCCAGGTTTTAAACAATTAAGTTTATGGTTAAATAGTTCCAAAGTGTTGACAATCAGCTCAGATTGTAAGGCGGGTGATGTTGCTGTGCACAACAGGCACTGGTCTTTCTCTTCTATCTTAACGAACAATGCCTTGAGTATGACAGAATCAAGCCTTTAGACGATAATATGAATTATCTTCCATTATATTTGTCAAACATGACTGGCGTTTAGCCTATATCTATGTAATTAAAAGGCTAATTAAAGTTTGACTACATTTTCAGGCGCCTCCCTCCTAGTACAGGGGCCTATCACCTACACATTGACATGTAGGCTTATTATGTATGTATTGGGCTCCCAAGTGGCCCAGTGGTCTAAAGCACTGCATCTCAGTGTAGTCCCTGGTTCGAATCCAGGCTGCATCATATCCTGCCGTGATTGGGAGTTCTGTAGGGCTGCGCACAATTGGTCGGGTTTGGCCGGGGTAGGCCGTCATTGTAAATAGGAATTTGTTCTTCAAATCAAATGTTATTGGTCACATGGTTAGCAGATGTTAATGCGAGTGTAGCGAAATCTTGTTCCTAAGGATTCTGAAGCAAGGCGACAATATATGTCGGCGCCATCTTGCTCTTAACTGACTTGCCAAGTTAAATAAAGGTTAAATAAAAAAATATGAACATACACTTATGTTTTTCTTAACAGAATAGCTAGTGTTTTTTGTTTTTCAGATCAATTTAATTGGATATTTTGGTTAATGGCCTTGGTGCCCTGGCAGACCTTGGCCTTGCCCCAAATGGCCTTGTCCAAACTACTATAATATAACATATAGAACGTGTATACAGTGCATTCCCAAAGTATCGACTTTTTCCACATTCTGTTATCTTACAGCCTTCATCTAAAATGCTTTTCCTCCCATCAATCTTCACCCAATACTGCATCATGACAAAGCAAAAACTGGTTTTTAGTTGTTTATTTTTGATTTTTGATATATTATCACAATTACATAAGTATTCAGACCCTTTGTTATGAGACTTGAAAATGTATACATGTTCTAAAAACCTGTTTTCACTTTGTCATTATGGGGTATTGTGTGTAGATCGATGAGAAATGTTTTATTAAATCCATTTTAGAATCAGGCTCTATTGTAACAGAATGTGGAAAAAGTCAAGGGGTCTAAATGCTTTCCAAATGCAGTATAGATACTTGACATAAGCAACGAGTTGAGATATCAGGCGATGATAATCAGGCTGCTGTTCTCCCTCCCCCCACCAGGTGACGCTGCTGAAGTACGGCGTGCACGAGGCCATCTTCTCCATGCTGCCTTCGCTCATGAACAAGGACGGGTTGCTGGTGGCCAACGGGAAGGGCTTTGTGACCCGGGAGTTCCTGCGCAGCCTGCGGCGCCCCTTCAGCGAGATCATGGAGCCCAAGTTTGAGTTTGCGGTAAAGTTCAACGCCCTGGAGCTGGATGACAGTGACCTGGCCCTGTTCGTGGCCGCCATCATCCTCTGTGGAGGTATGTGCCTTTTCTATACTGGTGCTACCGAGAAAACTCATTACTGTTCTACCACAATACACTGTCCTAATAACCCTAACCCCTCTACTATCATCAGAAGCCTAAAATATAAGGTTGTTTTCTGCCAGTTGACAGATACTTACCTCCCTCTCCCCATTCCTTTTTTCGCCCCTCTCCTCTTCCCATCCTTTCCCTCTCTCTCCTCCTGTCAGACCGTCCGGGGCTGATAAACATCAAGCAGGTGGAGGAGATTCAGGACAGCATCCTGCAGGCCCTGGACCAGCACCTGCTGGCCAACCACACTGACTCAAAGTACCTTTTCCCCAAGCTGATCAACAAGATGGCTGACCTGCGCCAGCTGGTAACTGAGAACGCCATGTTGGTCCAGAAGATCAAGAAGACAGAGTCAGAGACCTCGCTTCACCCGCTGCTGCAGGAGATCTACAAGGACATGTACTGACTGGACTGGTTTAGCTTCCTAGTACAGCGGCAGTGTTCACTCACTCCTGGTTTCTGGGATTGGGAGTCACAAGGAGTGCATGTTTTTGTTCCAGCCCATCATTAACACACTATTCACCTCATCAGCCAATCAACCACGACCTTGATCAGTTGAATCATGTGTGTCAGTGTTTATTCTGACGTCTCAATAAAAGAATAAAGGAAAACGCTGGCTGGTGGGAGTTATAACTATGTATATGTAGCTGCACACTCTTGTTCAGATGCAATTGATTGACTATAAATCACTGTAGTTTGGGAGGCAAGTTGCCTTCATCAGGGTCTCTAGACTGTATGAATGACATGTACTGACCTGGAATGGAGCAAGAGACTGATGGGAGACATACAGAGTAACATACACTCTACCACATATTAAACATGTTTGGGTGCCCGAAATAGGTGATTTGCGCTGTTTCAAGTGGATGCTGTTGTATAGCAGGCCTTTAACTGTGGTTGGACAGGACTGATGCAGTTGAAGGGCTTGTAGTGTCCTGCTCTGAACGTGGTGAAGGTGCAGTGTTGATGTATTAATTTCCAGGAGAATACCAAACAGCTCAACAACCAACGCCACAACAAAACCAAGAGTCCTCTTTTCCCCCTAAATGTTACAAGGATGATCAGCGTTGCTCTTTTTATACAACATATTTTTGTATTCTCTCTCGATGCGCAGTGTTTTTTACAACGGTCAACACATTCTTAACCCTGCGGTTCAGGGTCATTACCAGACTTTGTTCTGCCATTGTTTGTGTTAAACTTCCTGAGAAGTTGTGATGCTGATATTCAGACAAATGCTGGTTCTTCTTGCCTGTACAAATGAGGGTTGTCGGCAACCATAGGTGTCCCTTGACCGCCCGTCCCTATCATCCCATCCTAAGGCCATAACACTGGGATAAGCTATCACCAAACCCCCCTTAGCTCTCCTTTCCACATGTGTATAAATTCACACCCCTCAACCTCCCACTGATCTAATCATAGAACGGTTTGGATTTGTTTGATAACTCAGTCCCGGGTTCGAAGAACCTCCCTTCTGTGCTAGTGAACAAAATCCATCGTCACACCCCCAGAGAATATGTGATAGTAGGAGCTGTGATTTTGTGTATGCCTTTTATAAATGAATCTCCTCCATTTGAGGTCCACCCCAGCCCTTCTCCTCCTGTTAGACCAGGAAGCACACAGTCCAGTCAGTCTCACTTTTCAATGGACACATACATTTATAGATTCTTACAACATCCTAACCTCAATACCTTTTATGTTTTCTTTTGTGTACAACTGATGGGTCTAAAACCATGGGATGATGCTGTGTTGTCATACTGTGAAGGTGAACCTGATCACAGTGTCTGTATAAGACATTTTGAATGCCTGATTGTACTTATGTTTACTTAATTATGTATAATTGAAGTATGGTATGTATATATTAT
The DNA here is from genome assembly GCF_036934945.1 of Oncorhynchus masou masou. Taxonomy (NCBI): domain Eukaryota; kingdom Metazoa; phylum Chordata; class Actinopteri; order Salmoniformes; family Salmonidae; genus Oncorhynchus; species Oncorhynchus masou. The sequence continues at coordinate 21,509,434 of NC_088217.1, read as the reverse complement.
TTTTCAGCCAGGTGGTGTTCTGTTAACTGCACACAGTCGACAAGCCAAACTCTAACAGTACTTTTCTCATATTATGAGCTTCCCGCTTTCTTTCTTTTCCTCTCTTCTTATTCTTCCGCTAAGTATGGTGCTATGGGTTTGGCCAGCTATCGCTCCCCTGCGCAGTCTAACTTCAGACAGCGCCGTTCATAATACTTAGAGAAAAATGGATCTTTCTCTCTTGGTTCTTTCACTTCTTCGCTGATCTACAAAGGCCAGGTCAAATGAAAGCAACACAGGAAAAGCTTCTGTAGTGCTTCCACCATATAGATTGTACCCATCTAGATCATGATCAATTGAAGGGAGTAAGTGAGCATTTGAAGAGTTAAAATACATTGCAACGGTCAAGAAATGACTTCTAGAAAATTACTTCTAGACAAGCCATCAGAATTCAGAGATGCGTGGCAGCAGGGGGACCAATCTAAATTGCCATGAGAGGAAAAAGGTTTATTCTCATTATTTTAGGTCAGACAATTATGGTAACTGATGAAATTCTGCACTTCCGACTGTACATAGCAATTATGTAAATGATATGGAAAACCATGTATGTTTCTGTTTTTATTATTTTCTATATTGTGACGTTAAAATTGCTTTAAAAAAAGTTTATTCTAGCACGAGTAAGGGGAGGACATGATATATGTGACTCCTTGCCTATACAGTAGAGAGATTACAGATATCTCTTGAATAAGCGCTTTATTTCTGCTCCCAGGGAGTTGATAAAGCACAAATGAGTGATCTGATGCTCACCTAACTGCAGAAACCATTGAGACAATGATAATAATAAAGTGACAGTGTTGAACCACCTGTTCTGGTTAGAGTGCTGTATCCACTTGGAGTCAGTGTACCCTGGGGCAGATGGGGGGTTCTTTATCTCCCTGTACTCATCTTTCTTTAATTCTCTTACCTTCTTCCTTTCTCTCAGTAAGAATCATTTTATTTTCCTGCTTTTTTTCCGGTGCCACTAGAAATGTCATTGTCACGGACCGCCTGTGGTTAGTTATAATTACACATTTGATGTGTTCGTAAACTTCTAGGGATTTTTAAACAACTTTTCAGTTACTGACTAGAACAAGTTACTATGAAATGTCAGCAAGGTAGTACTGCTGCATGAGAAAAAAGCTAAATTGTGTACATTTTTCTTCGAAAAATTGTCAATTGTTTTGTCTAATGATTTTATTTCTGCATACATATGTATGAGCACAACAGCACAGGTCTGAAATATTCTACAGTCTACCACAGCAATACTGTGCAATTCCCCCTATTTAACATCTGTATAAACACATGGTGTTAAACGTCTGAGGGGAAGTATAGGATTTCTACCTTTGGTATAGAACTTCCTATAAATGATTGATTAAAAAACATTGGTTAATACTTTTGATGTCTTCTGCTTTCTTCTTACTTGTTCGACTACATGTGATGTTTTCAATTATTGGACAAAATCTCATATGTTAAATGTTTGACACGTGTATATTGTAATGTCAAGGAACATCAACCAAAAAAAGTGTCTCTGGTCAAAAGTAGTGCACTTTATAAGTTCTAGTGCATGTGTGACAGCAAGATAAATAAAACCAATCCTCTACAACAGGATGGGTCAGGTTTGTTTGTATCGACTGTCACGTGTTGGACAGCCTGGCGGACCCCTGGCTTCCTTCCTGAGACAGCGTTTCCTTTGAGGAGACCTCGCTGACCCTCCAGCCGTTGTTTTTCACGGACATGCTGGACTCCAGCCATGCAGTATCCAGCCTACACATAGATCAGTTCAATCAAACTTGAACTTGAATGGAGCCCACCGGGGGGGGGTCTGGGTGGACCACTACATAGTGTTCCTCTTCCTGTGAACTCTAACCTGACATCAGACTGTTATAACCCCCCACTGAATTTGAATGGGAATAGGAATATGAGACTGTAAAAGTGTGTTAAACAAGTCTCATAGTTTACAGGCATTGTGACAATTTTTGGGTGTTATGATTGATGATAGACATGGCTTATGTGTTAAACAAGTCTCATCAATCCGCTTGTCGCTGTAGCCTAAGGGCATCAGTCTTACCTGTGTAGCGTCCCCTATTCTCTACTTTGTCTTATAAATGGACATTGGATTTTATAAAAGATCACATGGGCAAGGCAGGTCACAGTTCAGTAATAAATATCTCACTGTGCCTCCAATACCACATTATGACTAAATACTTTATTTGTTATTTTATAGGGCTTATGTATAGTATTTTCACATGCTTTAGCTAGCATATTGTTATTGCAAGTGATATACATGTCTAAATCCATATATTAATTTCATAAAATAGGTTAGAGACGAGAAAAACTACAAATATGGCCGTCCCGGGAATCGCAGAATTTATGCCACGGAAATACGTCTATAACTTGCGACGGACTGCCGCCGCTTCCTTCTTTTCAATGATCTGTTGCGTGAGAGCAGTACCGTCAATATGAGGTGAGAGGAAATCACAAGTAAAAAACAAACAACAAGTCAGACATGTTATATTGTTGTCAGTGATCAGTTTAAGACTTACTAACTCCGCAGTATAACCGTGTTCACTTTGAACCTCATGAGCAGTGTTTGGAGTGTAGTTACAGTAGCTAGCTTTTGCCATAGTGTGACTAGCTTGAATGCTAACACTACGGACAAATCCACATCCATCTAACATGAAATCGTAATCGTTTATGTTCCGAACTGAATTAAGTAGTGTCGTACATGACTGGACATGGCTAATGTTGTAATCGTCGTCATTTGTACATTTTACTAACTTTTATAAGTACTCTAGTCTACCGGTTTGTCGACTACTATCGAGGATCTGCTATGGTGTCAAGTCAGTTCAATGGGACGTGGGGGCGCTAATATTGATGAATTAGTCATTTGGCTAAACATTTATGCGTAATTATGTACACTGTCATTGGGATTCTGACTCCATGACATTTTGTGTTTAATTACAGCAAGGTATCCAGGGATATGCTTTATGAGGTGGTCAAGGAGGTCCAGGCGGGATCTCTTGCCAAGCCACGCAAGTAAGACCCTTTCTCTAGTGTACCATTAGCAACTTTTGCACGTTGGTGTGGCCATTTTAATAAAATAATGCATATTATGTCACAATCCCTAATTTCGGGTAAGTCTCAGTGATGATCTTGATTGGTTTGCTTTGTCTTCCTAAAGGTTCACAGAGTCTGTAGAGCTCCAGATCAGCTTGAAGAATTATGATCCCCAGAAGGACAAGCGTTTCTCTGGCACAGTCAGGTTTGGCCTCTTTCCTGTATCACCCATTCTTCTGCCTGCCTGCCCCGTTTAGTCCTGAATGTGAACGGGCCTGGTTCGGCCCCTTGATCTGGACATTAAAAGCTCACGGGCCCAAACCCAGTCCTCTTTATGCACACTCAAGATCCACACTTATCTAGTAATGTACAATCTCTCAGACACACTCTTGCAGCATGTCTTATACACATTCACTAACTCATACAGAAACTAAATTCCAATAGCAGGGCTGTTGTGGGACAGATGGTGCAGAAGTGTTCTGGGTAGTCTGACTGAACCTCGCCTTGGGGGAGGGAACCAGCGGACGGACCCCTACCATGGGTCTTAAAACATGAGAGGAGGCAAGGGGGGGGTCTTTGTGCCCACCCTCGAGCCGACCGTTTTAGGTAATGGTGTTGCTGGTCTGTGGTTCTGGTAAGACTACAGAGTACTCTTTTCTGGTACGAGTCGTCCCTCTGGGTTTGGATTTCGTCCATTTTGGGGAGTCAATGGATGGCAATGTTGAAGGGTGGAAGTGACTTGTCTAGTCAGGAAGTACACAAGCTAGTGGTGTAACGTTAAGGATTTTGGTTTGGGGAAGGATTGAGTAAAGTTAGGTTTAGCCTTTCACTGCAGTCGACTAAATCAGGGTCAATGTGATTTTTGGTTGTCTTAAACAAATTTACATTGACATAAGTATACACCTCATGTTTTATGGGCATAAAAAGACATGTACCATGTCAGATATATTTAATGTATTCAATTTTGATTTTGCATCCCAGTATTACACTTTATATACATCACAGAAGACTGAAATATAATAACGTTTTCATGTCGAAACATCTGATTCTTGACTTTTTTTTAAATGTTTATTTTTTAAATGTTTTTATGCTTGAGCTTTACTGGTGTGCCATATGGTTGTCAACTGTTCTGAATTTCACCTATAGACTGAAGACCACCCCCAGGCCCAAGTTCTCTGTGTGCATCCTGGGAGACCAGCAGCATTGTGACGAGGCCAAGGCTGCAGAGCTGCCCCACATGGACATTGAGGCCCTCAAGAAACTCAACAAGAACAAGAAAATGGTCAAGAAACTGGGTGAGTGGTGCTTCAAGTAATTTCCAGGTTGTCCATCTTATGATCTGTCTAGGTCTTGCTACTGTTTATCCGCATTTAAATTAGTCTTACATTTTCCCTGTCCTGAAGCGCTGGGTCCATCTCTGGTCTGGTAGTTTTGTTCTTGACTCTAATCTCTGCCGAACAGCCAAGAAGTATGATGCCTTCCTGGCCTCTGAGTCGCTGATCAAGCAGATCCCTCGTATCCTGGGGCCTGGGCTCAACAAGGCTGGCAAATTCCCCTCCCTGCTCACCCACAACGAGAACCTCAACATCAAGGTTGATGAGGTCAAATCCACCATTAAGTTCCAGATGAAGAAGGTATGAATCGGTCTGGTGACAGATTTTATTTTTTTATTGCAGATGTTACATGATGGATACATGCAGTCTGTAGGATCAATGCATTTATGTATCTGCCTGTTCATTTACATTTTAGCATTTAGCAGACACTCTTAACCTTAATTGCTCCTGTAAGTCACTCTGGATAAGTGCCTTGCTGAAGGGCACATCGATAGATTGTTTATCTATTCGACTCGCGGATTCAAAACAGCGACCTTTCGGTTACTGGCCCAATGCTCTTAACTGCTAGGCTACCGCCAGTGTAAAATGACCCAATCTCCTCGCCACTCTATTTCAGGTGCTGTGTCTGGCAGTGGCTGTGGGTCACGTGAAGATGTCAGAGGAGGAGCTGGTCTACAACATCCACTTGGCAGTTAACTTCCTGGTGTCTCTGCTGAAGAAGAACTGGCAGAATGTCCGTGCCCTCTACGTCAAAAGCACCATGGGAAAGCCCCAGCGCCTCTACTAGAGGATCAAACTGCTTTTACTACCAATAAAAGGACATAAAAACATCTCACTTTGTGGGTATTCTTGTTGTCCCAGACTACTTTGTGTAGTGCTGGTCATCCTCTCAGAGGGATCAGAGACATTTGATATTAAAAACTAAATATTTACCAGTAGCACAATGGAAGTAGCACAATGTCTGCAGATTGCATGCATTTATATTAAATGTCAGACAGATTACATTGTTAAAGGGGGCAAATTAGCTAAATTGAGACAAGGTACAGATTCACAGAAATAATGCATATAAGAGTCAATCTGCCCCAGTTTCTACAGAAGCTAGTAAGTGAAATTGATGGGAGTGGCCAACATGACGCGGTTGGAGGGGGAATAGCAATTTATTGGTCACATGTGCAAATCTAATGCAGACCTATATTCATTTTCCCTAAAAGTGATATTTGGTTTGAAGTCTGCATGGCTGAAAATTTCAATTTGTCAGTTCTTGTTTGCCATTCTGCTTCAGATGGACTTAGTGGGCCCTCAAAATAAACAGGAGTTGAGGCTGAGCAGAGTAAGGGTCATGAGGAAATGGTCCATGTAGTCAGAGCAAAAATGTGTACCACTTAAAATGCATGCACGATCACTTCTAATGTAAGCAAAGTCCCCTGATGTTCCTGCCGGTTTGCCTCTCAATAACAGCACAGGAGGTTGCTGTGACAATACGATTATCTTGTCTTTTCCTCTACTCTGATACTAGAGAGCATAGAGCTGAGTCACAGGGTAAGAACTGTCCTTCGGTGCATTTGGAAAGTATTTAGACGCCTCCCCTTTATCTACATTTTGTTACATTACAGCGTTACTCTAAAATTGTCCTCAATCTACACACAATACCCCATAATGACCAAGCAAAAACTTTTTTAAAGATTTGTTTTCAAACGTATTCCTTAACATAAGTATTCAGACCCTTTACTTTGACACTCAACTGAGCACTGGGGCATTCTGTTTCCATTGATCATCCTTGATGTTTCTACAACTTGATTGGAGTCCACCTGTGGTAAATTCAATTGATTGAACATGATTTGGAAAGGCACACCTGTCTATATAAGTTCCCACAGTTGACAGTGCATGCCAGAGCAAAAACCAAGCCATGAGGTTGAAGGAATTGTCCGTAGAGCTCAGTGACATGATTGTGTTGAGGGTCTAGACCTGGGGATGGGTACCAAACAAATTCTGCAGCATTGAAGAACAGTTTGGTCTGTCAAGAACACAGTGGCCTCCATCATTCTTAAATAGAAGAAGTTTGGAACCACACAGACTCTTACTAGAGCTGGCCGCCTGGCCAAACAAGCAATTGTGAAAATGAAAACCTGCTCCAGGGGGCTCAGGACCTCAGACTGGGGCAAAGGTTCACCTTCCAACAGGACAACGCAGGAGTGGCTTTGGGACAAGTCTCTGAATGTCCCTGAGGGGACCAGCCAGAGCCCGGACTTGAACCCGATCAAATATCTCTGGAGAGACCTGAAAATAGCTGTGCCTCGACGTGCCCCATCCAACCTGACAGAGCTTGAGAGGATCTGCAGAGAAGAATGGGAGTAACTCCCCAAATACAGTTGTGCCAAGCTTGTAGCATCATACCCAAGAAGACTCAAAGCTGTAATCGCTGCCAAAGGTGCTTCAGCAAAGTACTGAGCAAAGGGTCTGAATACATAAATGTGATATTTCAGGGAGGGTGGGGTTTATACATTTGCTAACATTTCTAAACTTGTTTTTGCTTTGTCATTGATGAGGAGGGGGGGGAACTATTAAACCATTTTAGAATAAGGCTGTAACGTAACATTTGGAAACAAAATCAGGGGGTCTGAATACTTTCTGTATGCACTTTAAATTATCATCCTTCTGCCTCTGACTGCTGTCCAATAGCATAAACACCCCTAGGCACTTCATTGAGATCTAAAAGGGTGTATTAGTTATGTACCAATCCAATCCTTTCAGCTCTACTCAAGTAGCTATAGGCATTCAAGTTGAGCTGGATGTGTGAAGGGGAGAATGAGTGTGCTCTGACATCGCAACCATGAGCATATTCATTACGCTGATACTGTTAAACTGAAGCAAACGGAACAAAACGGGAAGGGACCTACCTGAATTTGTCAAATAGAAACTTGTTTTAACTGGTAAGCCAAGGAGGAGGACTGTTTGGAAGTTTTAGTCTAGCATTCTAGCTTCAGGTGAAGTTCACTCTTGTATGAGTGAGCAAGACTTCACTCAAACAAGTGTGCATGTGTTTTGGGGTTGAGGGTGGTCCCTAATCTGTCTTTATCACCAACTCTTGGATGCATTCCCTCTAGAAAACCATGACTCCCCCATTGTGTGAGGGAACAAAGCTGGTGGGAATTCAAACAGCTGTCAGGGGAGCTTTAAAAAGCCAATATAAGGAAAAGTGAAGGAGAACAGGGAAGAAGAGCGAGGAAGGAGTGTGGGCAGCATCACTAGACCGGAATGTCACTGTGCTCAGTAGCTCCTGAAAAACAAAACATCATTGGACACCATGGGTCTCACTACACCGGTAAGATAATAATGGTGTCCCATCATATTCAAAATGGTCGTGCAACTGTTTTTGGCAGTTTAGTAGATTGTATTAAGATATCTTACACTGTTTCAAAATGAACTAGTTGGTTTTTTGAAACTCAAAGTTTTTAGTTCTATGTTGTATTATTTTGTGACCACTTTGGTCTGTGTCTTCTGTGTCTAAATAACGGAATGTCTATAGGCCTATACATATTTGGCTGAATCTCTGTCATTTCACAACTACCACAGTCCTCAATAACTAAATATGGATGTTTCCCTTTTGCTTAGACTGTAAAATGTAGCTCCAAAGTAAATAGAGGGAGAATAAAAGTTGACTTCAGTGTGTGTATCTATGCTGCTTTATGGGACTGTTTTAAACTTAGAGAAGAGAACAGTTAAAGAAGAGCATCAGCTTCTTAGTGAAACAGTGACTGGTCTGTTGAATAAATGTTTTAAAGGATAAACAATAGTACCAGTCAAAAGTATGGACACCTACTCATTCAAGTATTTTTCTTTATTTTTACAATTTTCTACATTGTAGAATAATAGTGAAGACATCAAATCTATGAAATAACACATATGGAATCATGTAGTAATACAGAGGGTTAAACAAATTAAAATATATTTTAGATTCTTCAAAGTAGTCACCCTTTGCCTAAATGACAGCTTTGCACACTCTTTGCATTCTCTCAACCAGCTTCATAAGGAATGCTTTTCCAAAAGTCTTGAAGGAATTCCCACATATGCTGAGCATTTGTAGGCTGATTTTTCTTCACTCTGTGGCCCAACTCATCCCAAACCCTCTCAATTGGTTTGAGGTGGATGTGATTGTGGAGGCAAGGTCATCTGATGCAGCACTCCATCACTCTCTTTGGTCCAATAGCCCTTACACAGCCTGGAGATGTGTTTTGGGTCATTGTCCTGTTGAAAAATAAATGATAGTCCCACTATGCACAAGCCAGATGGGTTGGTGTATCGCTGCAGAATCCTGTGGTAGCTATGCTGGTTAAGTGTGCCTTGAATTCTAAATAAATCACTGAGTGTCACCAGCAAAGCAACCCCACAGCATCACACCTCATCCTCCATGCTTCACGGTGGGAACCACACAGATCATCTGTTCACCGACTCTGAATCTCACAAAGACACGGTGGTTGGAACCAAAAATCAAACATTTGGACTCATCAGACCAAAGGACAGATTTCCACCGGTCTAATCTCCATTGCTCATGTTTCTTGGCCCAAGCAAGTTTCTTCTTATTATTGGGATCCTTTAGTAGTGGTTTCTTTGCAGCAATTCGACCATGAAGGCCTGATTCATGCAAACTCCTCTGAACAGTTGATGTTGAGATGTGTCTGCTTCTTGAACTCTGAAGCATTTATTTGTGCTGCAATGTCTGAGGTTGGTTACTTTAATGAACTTATCCTCTGCAGCAGAGGTAACTCTGGGTCTTCCTTTCCTGTGGCAGTCCTCATGAGAGTCAGTGTCATCATAGAGCTTGATGGTTTTTGCGACTTCACTTGAAGAAGAAGTTTTTGAAATGTTCCGTATTGACTGACCTTCATGTCTTAAAGTAATGATGGACTGTCGTTTCTCTTTAATTATTTGAGCTGTTCTTGCCATAATATGGATTTGGTATTTTACCAAAAAGGGCTATCTTCTGTATACCACCCCTACCTTGTCACAACTCAACTGATTGGCTCAAATGCATTAAGTATAAATACATTCCACAAATTAACTTTTGACAAGGCACACCTGTTAATTGAAATGCATTCCAGGTGACTACCTCATGAAGCTGGTTTAGAGAATGCCAAGAGTGTGCAAAGCTATCATCAAGGCAAAGAGTGACTACTTTGAAGAATATAAAATATATTTTGATTTGTTTAACACCTTTTTGGTTACTACATGATTCCATATGTGTTATTTCATAGTTTTGATGTCTTCACTATAATTCTACAATGTATTTATTTATTTTTTAAATAAGAAAAACCCTTGAATTAGTAGGCGTGTCTAAACTTTTGACTGGTACTGTATGTCAGAGACATCTTAAGACAGCATATTAACCTCAGGTCTTATAGTATGTAACTGCTGTACTTTCATGTTATGACGTGAATATTGTGACTGCCCACAGTCAAAAGTATGGACTATTAACACTATTTTAGAATATTAGACAATAAGTGTTTATAGTGACACTTGTACATGCTTCTGTCTGGAGTTTTATGGTTATATTGTTAGTATTAGATGTGTGGGTGTTTCCTAAAGCAAGCCAGCTGTTTATCCTCAGATTAAACTCATGTAGTTAATGATTGTCCTTTTCCTCTCCTCCTTTGTGTTCAGATAGTCCCTACCCCCACTTCTGTTTGTTTATAGCTACTGCATATCTTTCTCTCTCTGTTCTCCAGCATGCTCCTCTGTGTCCCTGTTTCCCCCGTGGTACTGTGCTCAGACACAGCCTCTATTGAAACTGAGAGCCGCCTGTTAGCTTTCTCTACTCACTCTTAAAGGATGTCACATTATGAATTGAGTGTTAAACTTGTGACCTGTGGGCAGGATCCGTGTCAGTATCCCTGTGAGCATGATGTGAATGAAATTGTGGGCCATCTTTCCCTGTTTTCCCTTCCTTTAACAGGGTGTGTGTGTGTGCCATCTTTCAATATACTTGTAGAGCAGAAGTGTGAATCTTACTTGTGTTCTTTCTCTCTCTCTCTCTCTCTCTCTCCGCAGTGAGGTATTCTTTCTGTAGGGTTGGTAAAAAGTATCAGGGGTGTGGAGAAAGATATAAACAACACTGTACTCACACTCTGTACCACTCTGCCTAACACTGGGACCATGAATGCACAGGTAAGCAGGAACATTTCTTTCTTAATGAAAACATTCTTAAACCAGGCATGTCTATTGAGAACTTGTCCTCATCTACAATAACAGCCTGGCCACGAGGTTGCTAACTGATTTGTGTGTCGTCCCTCTCTCAACATCCTGCTAAGAAGGCCACTCCCTGTGAGTATGCTGGCATACTGGGGGACAGCTCGGACTCTGACGAAGGTAAGGAATCCGTTTTGCTGCCTGAGCTGCATCGTTGCCAGCAACAGGACGTGGCTGTACTTCCATTTCCTGTCCTCTCTGTTGTTGTATGCTAGCGAAGCTATGTACACTCTGTCCTCTCTTCTCCTCTCCTCTCCTCTGCTCCTCTCCTCAGAGCCCAGTCCAGAGGATCAGCTGGCTATCTCCTGGGAGCACCTTCCTATACTGGAGAGATTGGGTCTCAGCAGGTCAGTTTATACCGGAGAGATTGGGCCTCTGCAAGTCAGTTTGTTATGGAGAGATTGGGCCTTTGGAGATCAGTTTATACTAGAGAGATTGGGCCTCAGCAGGCCAGTTTATTATGGAGAGATTGGGCCTCAGCAGGCCAGTTTATACTAGAGAGATTGGGCCTCTGGAGGTCAGTTTATACTAGAGAGATTGGGCCTCAGCAGGTCAGTTTATACTATAGAGATTGGGCCTCATCAGGCCAGTTTATACTAGAGAGATTGGGCCACTGGAGGTCAGTTTATACTAGAGAGATTGGGCCTCAGCAGGCCAGTTTATACTAGAGAGATTGGGCCTCAGCAGGCCAGTTTATACTAGAGAGATTGGGCCTCAGGTCTTTTTATACATTGGGCCTCCAGTTTATACTAGAGAGATTGGGCCTCAGCAGGTCAGTTTATACTAGAGAGATTGGGCCTAAGAAGGTCAGTTTATACTAGTGAGATTGAGCCTCAGAAGGTCAGTTTATACTAGAGAGATTGGGCCTCAGCAGGCCAGTTTATACTAGAGAGATTGGGCCTCTGGAGGTCAGTTTATACTAGAGAGATTGGGCCTCAGAAGGTCAGTTTATACTAGAGAGATTGGGCCTCAGAAGGTCAGTTTATACTCGGACACACTTACTTTAACACTTTAACTTTTTCGATAGTCACAACCTCACTCTTCTCTTACCTCTCCCTCCCCTTTCTTCCCCTTTCCCCTATCCTGGCTCTCTACCTCACCTTTTCTCTCCTGCCCTCAGTGGTACAGAGATGACTGAAAAGGAAGTTGAGGTGAGAATTCTTTGTGATTAGTACACTTGGACAAAGAGACTAGAGACTACATGCACCCACATGCAGACGCACGCACGCACACACACACACTGCACACTCATCCACACACTGTTCTGTCCACTATAGAATGCGTTTACCCAGCTTGCACTGGCGTTCCGTTGTGACCAGTACACCCTAACCCAGAGACTGCAGGCTGAGGAACACGACAGAACAGTGGCCCAGGAGAACCTCATCCTTGAACTGGAGCAAACCAGAAACACACTGCAGGTAGGGGTGTGTACACGTGTGTTTGACCTGGCCGCTTCACAGTTAATGGTCTGATAAATGTATGTTTCAAGTTTAAACCGTACCTCTCTCTTCCTCCACACTTCCTTTCTCTTTTTACTATATCTATCCTCCAATCTTCTAATCCCCCCCTTCTCCCCCCTCTCGCCCAGTATCTGAGAGGTAGATGTGTAGAGGCTGAGATGCTGAGTCGTATTGAGGCCAGTCTGGACACAGTGCTGGATGGCGTGAGTGACATCATCACTGCTGCTGAGATGCTGGGGACCGTGCACCAGGTGAGACTGTCGTGTAATCCTAGGCTTGCTCTTTTGAGGTATAAGTCCAGGTTTTGGTTAGTGCTCTGTGAAAAATAGATTTGTTCAAAACTGTTATACATGTAGTTTGTTTGAAACTTTGATAAATGTTTCTGCTGGGTCAGGAGGCGCGTGTGTGTCATTCTGTGGAGATGATGGGTATACACGTGGAGCATCTGAAGCGTCGTCACGCTGTGGAGAGATCCGAGCTGTTGGAGACCAGGAAGTGTTTCCACCGCAGCCGGGGAAGGAGACACAGCGACTCAGGTCTGAGTGCTGCCCCTCAATGGATTTTTTGTGAACAAGTGAAAGGAAAATTAATCACAAAGCAGTGACTTTTCTGAATATTTTGATTCTTAAAGTACATTTATTCTTAAAAGAACAATTAATTGTAAGTAGGCCTGATCCACTATAAGTGACTGATTTTCATAATAGGAGCACAGTATCCTCTGACTGTACAGTATAACAAAATACAAAATATAACAAAATTCTCCACATATGGAAAATCTGTGTTCTGATTGTTGGCTTTTTAATCATTACAGAGGATGGAGACGTTAGGCACCTGTTTGCCAGGCGAGACTCCCAACATGTAACAGACAGTTCACTTCATTGCTTTTCATATCCTTCCTTCAAATATCTCAGTTAAATAAATAGAAAATATCAGTGAGGGCAGCCCAGTGGCTTGAATTCTAACATTTTTAAATGTTTCACTTCCCCGACTTTCTCAGACCCTCCTTCGGCGAAGAGTCAGCATCACACTAATCCCAACGGGATCCCAGGTTAGAAACAATAACACTAAGACCTACTCCCATTGTGGTCCTGTGATCATGGTATGCATAACTCTAATTCTATGCTGACCTCTCTTTTCTCCCCCCTCTTCAACTGCCTCTTTTCCATCCTCTTTCCCCCCTCTCATTTTCCCTCTCAGCTCAGCGACCTGGAGACCAAGTTCCAGGAGGGTTGCAGGGCCAGTGCTGCCACTGATAGCCAGGGACCAGAAGGGGGCAGTGTGAACCAAGCCAGCGGGTACAGGAAAATCTTCCCTGTCATTAGTGCAGTTAGTGCACTGAGAGTCATCTGCATGGTCAGTTGTCACTAGTCTCTAGTCTCTAGATGGCCATGCTAGTCACTAGTCAATGTGGAGGCTTTCATACGCATATGCACCACAGGCTTAGACACAAGTGCACGGACTACAGTATAAACCTATGATGGATTTAACTGCTGTAGAGAACACATTGTGTGTGCATGGTGTCTGCTGATCTTATGGCTTATCAATGTGCTGTGCCTTGTGTTCATACCATCAGAACTATATAGACCTCTGTAACAGCAGCATTGTTTGTTGTTATAGTATTACCTTGTTTAGTTGGAAGTGTAAATTTAACTGTTTCCTTTTTAAAGGCCCTCGGAGATGTCCCCCCACCACACCTCCCTCCTGCTCAGACAGAGCTCCACACATAGCTCCCAGAGCCTGGAGGAAGAGAGCGAAGTAGCCCCTCACACCAGGTGGGTAGCCCCTCATACCCCATGTAGGTAGCCCCTCACACCAGGTTCCCCATTTATGACTCATTGACATTTAAATAATGACCAACGGGACACTGACGCAGGGCTGACCATACTGTGTGTGTTTCAGTTCCCTGCAGATGATGCGACATCACAGGCGGAGGTCTGCAATCATGACGCGTGAGGCTAGTTCAGAGGAGGCCAAAGCCAAGGAGTCAAGAGCGGGGTCTGGGGTGGGGGTGGGGTCAGGGGCTGGGTCTGGGGTGGGGGTGGGGTCAGGGGCAGGGTCTGGAGCAGGCACATCCGAGACCAGTGAGCTCAGAACCTGTGTTGCTGAATCAGTCTGCACCACAGAACCGTGAGTGTTAAGATGACTTAACATTATTAAGCTGCTATTAAGTCATATTAAAATGTATTAAGATAACACCATATTATTCAACTGATATAGCAGACAGTTGTCATTATCTGGCCAGGCTAGAAAGTATGTATATTGAAGGCAATAGTGACACACAGCCTGGGATTCCCTGTAAACAAACATGCAACTTTTGGATAATGATGATGAAGACATAAATCTGGCCATAGCATGAATACTGGAAATTTGCTGAGATCATGATTTTAATCTGTATTTCCCTCCAGGCTAGTGGTGCTGTCAGAGCAGCGCCTCCGAGCTACATGGCTGTCTTACTGGATGTGGATGGTGCTGCTCCTCCTGGCTCTCTACTTCATCCTGCTGCTGGGGTTCTTCCTCTGGGGTCTGAAGGTTCCACACCACAGCTTCTGATATCTCACTTCTGCTGCACTGCATCTCAGCTCTACACCACAGAGTTCTGGGATTTAGCAGATGCTTTTATCCAAAGCAACTTGCAGTCATGCATATTTTTACTTCTGTACCACTGAGGTCTAAGAACTGAATTCTGAGCTATGCACCACCAACAACTGAGATAAACTGGGCATGGCTTTGTGAATGCAGGAGTTCCCATAGTGTGGTCTGCAGTTGGGCTCTGCTCAACTACCAGAGTCTCTCGCTGTGCAGTGAGTTTAAGAGGGATGAGAGTAACAGAGTTAAGAATGTGCAGTAAACTCACTCCACAGCTAGCTTGAAATATCACCAACGGATAGCAAACAGGATCCTTTTCTATAGCTCAATTGGTTGGTACAGTACGTTGCTGTCACGCCTCCTCCCTTCCTCAGGCGCTCGATGTTGTCGGTCTACTAAGCACTGGTCCTTGCAACCCACATTGCGAACACCTGGCAATCATCATTATGCACACCTGGACTTCATCACCACCCTGATTACTATTCCTTCATATAGCCCTCACCACCCTCAGTCATCAGGCTGTATTGGTTTTGTTTTCATGTCTAGACGTGGCACTTGTTTTGTAACACGCTATGTTCATTATTATTAAACTCACCATCTGCAACTGCGTCGTCATTGTCAAGGAGGGCGGTCACGTGTGTTTGCGATCAGAGGATCACTGGTTTGAGCCCGTTCCGGGGAAAGTGGAAGAAGCTATACTGTTAGCAGCACACTGAAATATGTTTTACTGGTGCTATGACCCAGATCTGCAGTTGGGCTCAGCTCAACAACTGGAGTCTCTTGCTGTGTAGTGAGTTTTAAGAGGGATGATTGTAACATAGTTAAGAGCGTGCAGTAAGCTCCCTCAACAGCTAGCTTGAAATGTCACCAATGGCAGCACACTGACATAGGTGTCATATATAACCATCTTTTATCATAATAAACAGATTGGACCGTGAAGAGAAGACGGGGGACTAGGAAGAATGCGAGTGAAGGTACAGTGGGTTGGCTTAGAACTGACTGACTGGTATACAGTGGGGCAAAAAAGTATTTAGTCAGCCACCAATTGTGCAAGTTCTCCCACTTAAGATGAGAGAGGTCTGTCATTTTCATCATAGGTACACTTCAACTATGACAGACAAAATGAGAAAAAAAATCCAGAAAATCACATTGTAGGATTTTTTATGAATTTATTTATGAATTCTATGCAACTTCCAGTGAGCGTTTATTGTTAACACTGAGGCTGTACCCTCAATTCTAACAGTGGCCAAGTACACTATTTGATAATGCAAGCCAACCAGTGGCCTACCATCAAAAACAATGGAGAAAATGCCTCCCATAACATTTTAACATGGAATTAGCTGTTCTATCTAGCCAATGTGTGGTGTTCAGTGTATCTACATTCCAGGAGACATTTGGGGGGGGAAAACATGCAGGGCTTGACACCCTTTTTTTCAATTCTAACTGTAGCTCAGGACCTGAAGCAAGGATGCATATTCTTGACATCATTTGAAAGGAAACACTTTGAAGTTTGTGGAAATGTGAAAATAATGTAGGAGAATATGTAGCATAGTTTTGTGGGACCAGAAACAGCAGGGGTTCAAACTTTAGAACCCAGATCCTACATTTTGAATCAAAAAATGTATTTTATCAAACAAAACTGTTATGTTTTTACCTCCGGATGACAAATGACAAATCAGAGCAAGATTACTGAATATATCAAATTAGGTGCTGTGATAAAGGTTTTGTTGTGCACTCTCAAACAATAGCATGATATCTTTTTACTGGAATAACTACTGTAAATTGGACAGTGCAGTTAGATTAACAAGAATTTAAGCTTTCTACACATATAAGACATGTCTATTTCCTGGAAAGTTGGATGTTACTTACGTCATTCTAGTCACATTAGCGCCAGTTAGCAACAACCGTCCCATTATAGGGACACTGATCTCGTAGAGGTTGACATTAACCTGTTTATCCACTTGTCCTTCAGACAAGGAGGTGACTGAAAATGTTGTTGTTGCAAGAAACCAATATACAAAATAATATCCATTATTATTCCCATACCATTATTATAGAGAATCAGACAAATTATTCTACCCTCTGCATGTTGGCTACTTAGCTTATTCAAGCCTGTCTCAAAATACATCACTGCCCTTTTTAAGACAAAATCAAATATATTTACCTGACTCCCTTTTCAAAGATGTCTAGAAATGTACACATTTTGTGCTCTTGACGGAAACAATCACTCCCCTATTGCTGACTACAAATTACAAGTGGGCTAAAAGCTCACTAACTAGCAAAGGTTATGAATAAAATGAGCACACATGGCTACATGCAGCTCTTGCTTTGATTTCAAAACACTCACAACCACAGCTGTAAACACAGTCCAGTTCTAAGTAAATGGCACAGATCCATATATGGCAAGGGTCTATTTATATATAGGCCTACTGCAGCTCTGATTGGTTATGCTGCACCGCCTCAGTAGCATATGGGCTGAGTCATGTGCAATAGAATCCTACTCTGATGGTATTTTGGCATTTTAAAAGCAACTGGGAGTGCCCAGCAGGCCAGGCATTTCCATATTTGAACCCTGAACCTAATGTAGCTTTATGTGATATTGCAGACTGTATGCAGTTTTAGTCACATGTTCAGCTCACCGGTTCATGTTTTGGTTCTTCAAAAACATGCTTTTCAAGAACTCCTAACCTGGTAGTGGTAGGGTCTTGATCTGACCCCTCAGTCCAGAGGGACACTGCAGACAGAACTGACCAACTGTATGTAGGTACAAAACTACAACAGCAGTGGATGATGAGGTAATAGAGAAAGCGCTAGCACCCTCTTAATCTGTTACAGGGCTTCTCTACTCCCTAAAATCTTCTTCATCCAGCTTTCGTTTAGGGTGTCCAGTCTTGCGCCTTATAAAACGTGTTCTATGGCAAAGAGAGGGGACTATCACAATCATAGAATCAGAAATGATGAATGTTGTCATGCATTTCTATTTTAATAGGTGGCCAGAGTGAGGCCATAGGTCTCCAAACCCTGTCACACACACACACACACACACACACACACACACACACACACACACACACACACACACACACACACACACTATTGTCAATGCTACGGCAGAGATAATGCTTGCAGCTTGGTGTGAACCAGGACAGCTTTCATATCAGAGGGAGGAGACAGGTTGGGACTTACACATTATGATATTCAGCAGGTGCCTAATTGCGTGTGGTTTTGGGGTGATGGCATCATATTTCACCTGTAGATTACATACCCAGCCAAACAATGTGCACCTGCAGTTGGGTACGCTGAAATATAATGAAACAGTTTGATGATTGTGTAAGATAGTATTCTTTTTTTGTTAAACTAAAAACAGTTATTTTACATGGATTTCTGAAATCTGTGGAGTATTGAGCATTGGTAATGTCATTTTTGTAGGCATTAAATCCGCCATGGTTTGTAGAACATAGCCTATGGGAAAATGTATGTATTTTTTGGAAGGTGTTTGGATACACGCCAGGGGATCTTATAGGTTTTGTTCTATGAGATAATCTTCATCAGCTAAAGTCACTTTTTGTGAATTTTGAAGCATTTCTGTAATAAACCGAAAACCCTATTCTTTCCCCAATAAGTTTAACCATAGGAACGGCTGAACGAACGAGAGGTAAATCATACTGAGGTATGCTCAAATCTAGCGAGATCTATTTGTTATTCGTCATTTACCCAGTAACTAATCATATGTTTTCTGATTGGCCAAAGCAAAATAAAAATATATGCCAATCTGGCAGGTTACGGGTTGTTTTCCTATACAGTAAACTAGCACGTTATCCACTGACACTATACTGCATTGTCGCGAATAAACCGCGCAGGATGTGTTGGGGGACTGCAGCGCAAGTGATGTGGAGCGCAAAACACGCCCCCTAGACGCTCGGCTGAAGTGTCTGCAGGGACGAGGCAGGTAGGTCTATCGAGATACCTCAAAAAGTGTCCGCTCGCTCCTCTCTTTAGCTAAGGTAAGAACAAATGGCCATTTTACTTTGCCATTCAGTTATTTAGATCTAAAGACTTTGTTGTTGTGTCAGTGTTTTCAGTGTTTAGTCTATGCTACATTATTAGAGAAAATAAAGTTGTTTGTAAAAATAAAATAGAGCATGTTATATAATAGAAATGAAGTGCTATCTCTGGCTTCAAGTACTGAACCATTTACTGTAGTTTCATATGGGCATAGTTTTCAACATGCACCTGATTTATCCACGTGTAAAAGGAATATGAACATTTTATGCACTGTTCTGAGGACCTATTGGATGGATGCTATCGGATGATCACCCGGATTCTTCCCACAGTGCTACTGGATATTATGAATGATCTGGAAAAGACGTTGTTTTTTTGATTGATTTTAAACTGGACAAAGCTTACAAAAAGAAATCTGCATGGAATGGACACACGACCAACTCCATTTATGGATTCTCCCAAAATGGAATTCTACCATGGTCTACCTACACTTTCTATGTTGCCTGATATGCCTGATGCCATTCAGAGAACTCAAGGGTGCTTAAGATAATTTTTTATTCAGATGCTGATTTAAAAATAAACAACCAGCTTGGTGAGAGTTTGCCTCATGTGAAGGTCAGGATGATAAGTAAAACAGGTTTTGGGGGTTTGTCAGGAATCAGCAGTGATCTGTTTCCTGAATTGGCAGAGAAAGGAGAGGGGGGTAGAAAAGTAACCATTACTAGGCATTACAGCTCTAATCCTGCACCCCTTTGGGCCTTCTGTAAGTAATAGGTACAAACAAGCTTAGCCCAATCATGACTGACCTCATACTGAACATGCAAGCTTTATGTAAGGAAAACAGGGTTGTATACAAAATGGAGGTATCTAACAGAGATATCCACCAAAGCCGTGGTCCCCAAACATTTTTTGTTTTGTGATCTACTTGAAGCCTTTCAAACTTTCTTGTGCCCAAACTATGTGTCTAGCCATATTAGTCCTAAGACGTGACCCAAGAGGAACTGGCTGTGGGACCAGTGGGTCGGTCCCCAGTACCCACCCGCCATTTGTGAAACACTGGCCCAAAGTGTTTGGTCATGTTCTTTATGTGTGGTGAGGGTTGTCTTTACAAAAATGTATGTATATACATCCAAGACAGCCTAGTCTTAACGAGACAGAAGAGTTAACCTGCCTGTCTGTATGTTGTTGTTCCAGGAGCCTGCAGTGACGACAACATGGGTCGCAAAGAAATCACTTGCAGTTGGAAGAAAGTCACCAACAACATCAGAGATGTGTTCGAATTCAAACAAGCGCTGGGATCGTAAGTACTTTGTCTGATATGATTGGAGCCTGGAGGGTTTTCCTAGCCAGGTCAGTGTTTAAAACCACCACTTAATCATTCTAAGGGGACACTGTAGGCAAACCTTGGTGTCTAGGTTTTCATTTAATTTGAACTCTGTCTCTGTGCCTCAAGCCATTTAATGTGTTTTACATTTCTAACTCAAAGCACTTTTAATTTTGAGCAGGGCCCTTACACACCCCAAAAATCTGAGGGGACATAAAGTATGGCTGGGCGGTAGTCTGAAGGGGGCTAGGCCCCCCGTCGGGAAGTTGGAGAATTTAGCACTTTTCATACACCTGAAGCAGCTTTTTCCTACAATCTAGAGTCATAATCATTATGATTAATTCTATTCTATTTTCTTTATATCTAAGCATACCTATTGAGCTGTCTGTATCCTCCTGACTGGTGTTTTCTTTTTAAAGAAACTAAATAGGCTTCTCTGCATCTCTGATAAATTCTGGGTAAAAGTTTAAAAGGAATGTGAATCTTATTCAGTACATTTAATAACTGCTTGCCAGCCAGCATGACAGCTAAAATAGTTAGACAAGCTCGCTATTCTAACTTGATTGATAGCCTGAAATTACTTCCTGGTACTGTAGCTAGTTATGATGTTGGGATATCGGGAACCTATCTGCCCAACAACAAAAACATTTAATTAATAAATAAATACACAGTACCAGTCAAAAGTTTGGACACACCTACTCATTCCAGGGTTTTTCTTTATTTTTACTATTTTCTACATTGTATAATAAT
Organism: Oncorhynchus masou masou; assembly: GCF_036934945.1. Lineage (NCBI taxonomy): Eukaryota > Metazoa > Chordata > Actinopteri > Salmoniformes > Salmonidae > Oncorhynchus > Oncorhynchus masou. Next base: position 21,488,660 of record NC_088217.1, on the reverse strand, counting down.
AGTGGAAACTATGAAATAACACAAATGGAATCATGTAGTAACCAAAAAAGTATTAAACAAATCTTCAAAGTAGCAAGACAGCTTTGCACACTCTTGGCATTCTCTCAACCAGCTTCATAAGGTAGTCAACTGGAATGCATTTCAATTAACATGTGTGCCTTGTTAATTTGTGGAATTTCTTTCCTTCTTAATGCATTTGAGTAAATCAGTTGTTGTGACCAGGTAAGGATGGTATACAGAAGAAGGCCCTATTTGGTAAAAGACCAAGTCCATATTATGGAAAGAACAGCTCAAATAAGCAAAGAAAATGACAGTCCATCATTACTTTAATGAAAATGTCAATAACTTTGAAAGTTTCTTCAAGTGAAGTCGCAAAAACCATCAAGCACTGCGATGAAACAGGCTCTCATGAGGACCACGACAGGAAAGGAACACCCAGTTACTTCTGTTGCAGAAGTTCATTAGAGTTACCAGCCTCAGAAATTGCAGCACAAAAAAAAAAATATTTACAGAGTTCAAGTAACAGACACATCTCAACATCAACTACTCAGAGACTGCGTGAATCATGCCTTCATGGTTGAATTGCTGCAAAGAAAACACTACTAAAGGACCCCAATAAGAAGAGACTTGCTTGGGCCAAAAAACATGAGCAATGGACATTAGACCGGTGGAAGTCTGTCCTTTAGTGTGATAAGTCCAAATTTTAGATTTTTGTTTCCAACCGCCATGTCTTTATGATATGCAGAGTAAGTGAACGAAGATCTCCGCATGTGTGGTTCCCACCGTGAAGCATGGAGGAGGAGGTGTGATGGTGTGGGGGTGCTTAGCTGGTGACACTGTCTGTGATTTATTTAGAATTTAAGGAACACTTAACCAACATGGCTACCACAGCATTCTGCAGTGATACCCCATCCCATCTGGATTGCGCTTAGTTGGACTATCATTTGTTTTTCAACAGGAATAACCCAACACACCTCCAGGCTGTGTAAGGGCTATTTGACCAAGAAGGAGAATGATGAAGTGCTGTATCAGATGACCTGGCCTCCACAATCACCCGACCTCAACCCAATTGAGAGGGTTCGGGATGAGTTGGACCACAGAGTGAAGGAGAAGCAGCCAACAAGTGCTCAACATATGTGGGAACTCCTTCAAGACTGTTGGAAAAGCATTCCAGGTGAAGCTGGTTGAGAGAATGCCAACAGTGTGCAAAGCTGTCATCAAGGCAATGGGCGTCTACTTTGAAGAATCTAAAATATATTTTGATTTGTTTAACACTTTTTTGGATACTACATGATTCCATGTGTTATTTCATAATTTTGATGTCTTCACTATTGTTTAGCTTTTGGGATACTTCACATCATCTAATATGTAGAACCTACCTGGGTGATGCAGGGCAGACATTTTTTGCTTGGTCGTTTTCAGTGGACCTTTGTTGCTGGGCAGCGACTCTTGTCAGCTTCTTAACTCAGAGAAAAGGGCCATTATTACATGATTGAGTGGATCTCCAGGAGACCTACTTTACCGGTTTCCAGAGAAGGATCCTAGTTTGGCACTATAATCCTGGACGGGCCTGACCATTCCACCCAGATTATCAGATTATCAGGACCCAGGTCAGGGCAGGTTTTCTTTATCAACTGAGGTGGAATACTTGGCGCTCACACAATACAGCTTCTCTCTCTTTAGATATGGTTCAACTAGGACCCAAGTACAGACAATTCTTTTGAGATTTTTGAGATGAGATAGCAACAGTAACCAAAAGAGGACAGGACATTGAAAATGTAGTAAAAATGGTTAACTAATATCTGCCCAGTGTGTGTGCATACATGTTTGGTTGTGTATTTGTGCCTGAGTGTGTGTGTGCGGCCGTGTGTTCATGTCAGCTTGTGGGCGTGTGCATGTGTTGGTATTCGTTTTTGCAGTGTTTCCCCTAGGATTTTCTTCAGCATATAGGGAAAACACTGGTGTTTTGTGTGTGTTTATACATTAAGCCCATGTGTTTGAATGTACAGTATGTGTGGGGTATAGGCGGCTTTATGACTGTTTCAGAATCTGTTGTGCTTTGCGAAATCAAATAGAAGAAACAGCATTTTCCAGTTGTCCACACAATGCTGATATCTGCAGAGTGAGAGTGGTATGTCTGCTGGCCCCTGGCCTGTTTATCTGAGGCTCCTGCTCAACTCATCAGCCTCTCCTCAAGCAGCTTATACTCCAGACCATCCCTGGCTGTGAATGAGAGGCTGACGTTGAGAGAGAGGTGTGAGCCAGGCAGGTGAGCAATGACGTCATTACAGCTCAGGAACATCCTAACTCTGTTAGAGGATTAGGGGCCTGGGATTGTGTGTCTGTGTGTTTACTGTGTGAGGGAATGTGTGTGCCTGCATGTCTGCATGTGTGAGTTTGAGTGTGAATTTATGTATCTGTATGTGTGTGTTCATCAGCCCTGGGTTCAGTTAGTATAATTTTCTTTCAAAGACGTTAAATGTCTGATGGAGCCTTTTAGGAATATCAGATGAGAGGAATTTGCACTTTTGGAACTAGTATATTGGTCCCATTTTGCCAGGAAGCGAAGTGGCAAGCTCAATCAAAGTGTTTGAAAGAAAACAAATAGTGCAGTATTTGAACCCATGCCTAGTTGTGTCTGTCTGTATGTCTGTCTCTCCCAGACAGTGATGTCTTTGGGCACAAACACACTCATTGCATCGGTTTCACAGGTGTCGGAATGTGACGGTCAGGCCCAGACTGTCTGCTAAACAGAGGATTACCCTCACCTTGGTCTCCTTCAAACAGGGAAATCAGCAGATGGAGGGTAGATCCGTTTTGAGTCTTAGGATCCTTTTGGCTCCCTCCCACACATTAACACTAACTTCTCTCCTGGTGTCATGTTATGGCTGGGGTGTTTGTTTGGTCTGATGAAGAAACAACCCACCCTGCTCAGGTTCATCCAGGGTTGACTGTGCGAGGTCAGACAGAGACAAACGGACACAATGAACAAATTAAAACCACAATGGAAATAAGCCTCCGGTCTTTATTGTGTTTTTATCGGCAATCATTTTTTATGTATGTTATGTTGCCTCCCTCTTGAGCAGACTACTACTTTTAATGATCTCATCAGTTCAATCAATCAATCAATCATTTTAGGGGTCCCTGTCCTGAGCTTCAGGCTGGGTTATGTAAAGTGCTTGAGCACTAGTCCTGCCCTGCTGCTATTCTCAGGCCTCAGGAGCACAGGCCTCAGGAGCACAGGCCATACCTGAGCCTCTATCTGGGACACCCTCGTCTCGTTCCTAGCCCTGTGTCAGCTATGAGCCTGGCTAGTGAGGCTGGGTGGTGGTGACTCCATCTACAGCACATAACATTAGGTTGTCTAGCTGTTAGAGTGTTGGGCCAGTAACCGAAAGGTCGCTGGTTCGAGAACCAGAGCAGATAACTTAAAAATCTATCGATGTACCCATGAGCAAGGGACTTAACCCTAATTTCCTCCAGGGGCGCCTTTACTACTACTACTACTAACCTTTTTCTCTGTCTGTCTGTGTGGGTGTGTAGGGGTTCGTTCTCCGAGGTGTATTTGGTGCAAGAGAAGAAGACAGGAACCCTGTACGCCCTGAAGTGTCTGAAGAAAAAACACCTCAGCTGTAGCAACCTAGAGAACGAGATCACTGTGCTGAAGAAGTGAGTACACGCACGCAGACACACGCGCTCATACTCTTACACACTCTCACACCTGAACAAGTTAACATCAGATATCTCTCAATCTTCCTCTCAGGATAAGACATGACAATGTGATTGGACTGGAAGATTTCTATGAGACTCAGACACACTATTACCTCGTCATGCAGCTGTGAGTGCAAACCCTTATCACTACATAAGCTAAATACATGTATTAGCCTACAGATAAATGTTACTATTTTAGAGAACTTGCTGTTTTAGTTGGGTGTTTAATAAGGTTTGTAAATGCTGGTGATGAGAATAATGATGATGATTATGCTGATGATGGTGATGCCAAAGATGATAATGTTTATGGGATGACGAGGATGTTTATGGTGATGACGAGGATGTTTATGGTGATGATGCGGATGATGATGGTGAATATGGTGGGGAGATTCTGATGTGTGTGTGTTCTTTCCTAGGGTGTCTGGTGGAGAGCTGTTTGACCGTATCATAGATCGGGGGGTGTACACAGAGAAGGACGCCAGCCAGCTGGTCCGCCAAGTACTGCAAGCAGTCAACTACCTTCATGAGAACAGCATAGTGCACAGGGACCTCAAGGTATGTTACACACACACAGTCAACATACCTGGTAGAGAGTGGGGATCAAAGTACATTTTAATGTAGCTAAAAGGTAAATAACTAATATAAAATTTGCCACTCCAAACATATTTCATACACGTTACTATATCATCAGTGGTGTATTGGAGGGTAAACACACAAGCATTTACCCACTTTTTACTAGAAAATGCATTGAAAGTATAAGGAGTGTTACTTTACTCACAGCCAACCTCAAACCCATCTATTTTTGTATACCATGTTGAGAGAACAGTTCCTCTGCCGCTTGTTGACCCTCTCCCTCTCTGTCTCCCTGTGTGTGAGAGCAGCCAGAGAACCTGCTATACTTCGACTCAGACGAGAACTCCAAGATCATGATCAGTGACTTCGGCCTGTCCAAGATGTCCGACCACGGAGTGATGTCCACAGCCTGCGGCACGCCAGGATATGTTGGTGAGAGAGTGTGTGTGTCAAATCAAGTCAAATTTGTCACATGGGCTGAACACGTGTAGACTTTACCGTGAAAAGCTTGCTTACGAGCCCTTCCCAATGATGCAGAGAACTCGTAAGCAAGCATTTCACAGTAAAGTCTACACTGTTGTATTCAACGCATGTGACCAATGCGATTTCATTTAATGCAGATGTGCAGCAAGTGTGTGTTCGATGGTTGGTCATTGAAATAGAGAGTAAAGCTTCATTGCACCGCTAGATAGTATTAGCATGGTATCTAACCCTGTTTATATTTGATCCTCTACAGCCCCTGAAGTTCTGGCTCAGAAACCGTACAGCAAGGCTGTGGACTGCTGGTCCATAGGAGTCATCACATATATCCTGTGAGTGCCTATCTAGGACTTCTCGATCTATATCTGCCAGCACCTCCTTTCAACCCTTTCATAGTATCGGGATGACTGCATTGTGAGATGGTAGTTCTATATCACTTTTGGGAAAAGTTATTGTAATTCTATGTTAACTCTTTAAAAACTACTGTATGTTCCCCCTCTCTCTCTGTGTTAACTCTGTAAAATGACTGTATGTTCCCCCTCTCTCTCTGTGTGACAGGCTGTGTGGCTACCCTCCCTTTTTTGAGGACAACGAGACACGTCTGTTCGCTAAGATCATGAGGGCCGACTACGCTTTCCACTCGCCTTTTTGGGATGACATCTCTGAGTCAGGTAAGACAAATACCACCACATCAACAACAAGGGTATTTCAAGTGGAACTGACAGCATTTTAGCAACATGAAATCTTATTAAAATCTGTTCATATACACCTCAAAGAAGAATATGACACCTTTTTTAAAAACATTTTCTGACAAGCGAGCACTTAGATATGGTCGTTTTCATAAATTCATAGAATGTTTGGGAATGACGTTGTAATGAGTACGATGGGAGACGGACTGCTGGTTTCAAGCGCAGGGCGCAGCAGGTGTTTATTACTAATAAAGGACCACAGGAGGAGGCAGGTAGCTGGGTCCAGGGGCAGGCATAAGGTCATACACAGGGACTCCAAAAAGGTAACAGTACAGGCAGGGAAAAGGGTAGTAACGTAGTCCGGGAGATCAGGCAAGAGGTTGACAGGAAATCTAATAGCCAAAGTACAGGCAGGGTGGTGTCGTTAGCGAGGATGGCCAAAAACTACAATACACGGGAGGACTAATACGGAAATAAACAGAGCTCCGAATAGAATGTGTACCAAAACAAACAATACCTCACAATGATGGGGTGCAAAGAACTGAACTAAATAGTGTGTGATAATGACACACAGGTGTGTGAACAGGTGATCAGAATTCAGGTGATTGGGATCTGGAGAGTTACCTGCATTCAAGGGATCTATGTGTTTGAGAGTGTGGGCTGGAAAGTGAGCTGCGTTCAGGGGATCTATGTGTTTGAGTGTGAGTTGGAAGCAGACATTACAGATGTAGAGTAAGGCATTTGTGAAAATTCTATAGCAATATAGAGTGTGAAAGCGTCCGTGCGTTTGGACACTAATAGACACTGCAGGAAATAAAACCGTATAAAAACATCTGTACTGTCCAGAGTCTACGCAGACCGTATTCTACGCAGATGGGTGCGCAATAGCTAATCAGAGCTACAGTAGGCCTATATGCAAATTAGCCATTTGCCACACGGGTCTGCCATCATTCACTTTGAGCTGGATTGTGTGTTTACAGGCAATAGCAACAGCGCAACTTTAGATCACTAGAACCCACAAAATACACCCGAATGGATTTCTGCAAATATGTGCCAAGGGCATTTGAGAACCTGAGAACATTTGAGAACTTCACAATACTAGTGATCAAACAACCATGAAAAGGTGGGCTATCTCTCCCTCAGTTCCCTATGTACATCAACAAGATCAGCAATTAATGCTAGCTAGGGCATGATGAGCTAAAATCTATTGAGGGAACATTAGATAAACCCTCTCAAACTTTTTCAGTTAGTTGCCCGTCAAAATTGCACTGATAAATTATGGGGAACAGTAGCCTGCTCGTCTTTCTGCAGTCTGCATGCCAATGCATGCTTGTCCAAACCCACTTTTTGACAACTGAATGAGAACTTGCCTGTCTGCCCATTTGATCATGCCAAATACATTTGATTGACAACTAAGAGGTATGCTAACTGTGGATAACAGTCGTTCAAGTTCAGCATACTGTAATATATCTAATATAATAATAATAGTAGTAATAATATCTACTTATGTACATAGTAGGGCTACCTGACAACAACAAAAAATCTTGTCAGACCGAAAGTCGTCTGTTCTTTCGACCAATCGATGACACGAACGTGTATTTTTTCCATATATAGACACACCCTATGTGTTTTAATAAAATCAACTATATGCATTGAGCTTGTCTGATGCTTAAGCTTACGGTTTGATGCCTCAAGAGGGCACCAGAGATCTAGATAACCAGAAGAAAACTGACCCAACTATTTTCCTCCCACTCCTGCTGACTTTTACTGATTCTGCTATTATTCTCCTGAAGTTGAGTCTGCAACCTTTCTCATGTGGAATGTAATTTTATCTTACCATTTCTATCGTTCTGCGTGCCAGTTATGGTGTTCGTGTGCATATTTTTGTGAACGAAATTTGAAACATTGTGTCAACTATTAACTTGGGTCGGGCCCGAAGTTTGCGCAACATTGTATAAAATATTCTGGGCCCTCAGAGTTTCCCATGCCAGTAAGCTCAGGACAGACACAGCTGTAGGCTATTTGCCCAAGAGATAAGAAGCAGTGCTTGACCTGGGAAGAAGCTCACCGGAGCTGGGTACTGGCACCTCAAATGTTCTACTGCTGGAGCTCCTCTTCCTCTTATAGAATATTAGCTCAAAAGTATTGTGGAGCTCCTGCATGTCAATATCAACAGTACCAACACCCAAAATTAGTACCTGAACCTATTTCAGTCCAAGTCAAGCACTGATAGGCCTTTTTTATGACGTTTCCACAGGATCAGAGCATGACATTTTCCCTTTCATGCTGAGGGGTTATCGAAAGGGAGAGAGCTGGAAAGATTTTTCAAATACATTGAGGAACTATTGTAATTCTCAATGGATGTAAAAACAGACATGGTTTGCTTGCTGTTTGAGGTGAAGAAAACATTACTTTGAAAAGCTCCACGGGTCATTAGTGGTGGTGCGTTAAGCCAATCTTTATTTTTCTCTTTATTTTTTACTATTTTCTACAATGTAGAATAATATGCCGATACCAATACCGATTACCGACCCAAAAAAGCCGATACCGATTAATCTGACGATTTTTATATATACATTTGTAATAATGACAATTACAACAATATTGAATGAACACTTTTATTTTAACTAAATATAATGCATAAATAAAAATCTATTTAGTCCCAAATAAATAATGAAACATGTTCAATTTGGTTTAAATAATGCAAAAACACAGTGTTGGAGAAGAAAGTAAAAGTGCAATATGTGCCATGTAAAAAAGCTAGCGTTTAAGTTCCTTGCTCAGAACATGAGAACATATGAAAGCTGTTGGTTCCTTTTAACATGAGTCTTCAATGTTCCCAGTTAAGAAGTTTTAGGTTCTAGTTATTATTGGAATTATAAGACTATTTATCTCTATACCATTTGTATTTCATATACCTTTGACTATTGGATGTTCTTATAAGCACTATAGTATTGCCAGCCTAATCTCAGGTGTTGATAGGCTTGAATTCATAAACAGAGCTGTGTTTCAAGTATTGCGAAGAGCTGCTGGCAAAAGCAGGAAAGTGCTGTTTGAATGAAGGCTTACAAGCCTGCTGCTGCCTACCACCGCTCAGTCGGATTGCTCTATCAAATATAAAATCATAGACTTAATTATAATATAAAAAAACACACAGAAACATGAGCCTTAGATCATTATTATGGTCCGGAAACTATCATTTAGAAAACAAAACGTTCATTCTTTCAGTGAAATACGGAACCATTCCGTATTTTATTGAACGTGCGGCATCCATAAGTCTAAATACACATATACTTCTGTGTATTGATTTTAAGAAAGGCATTGATGTTTGTGGTTAGGTACACGTTGGAGCAACGACAGTCCTTTTTCGCGAATGCGCACCTCATCGATTATATAAACTAGTAATATCATCAACCATGTGTAGTTATAACTAGTGATTATGATTGATTGTTTTTTATAAGATACGTTTAATGCTAGCTAGCAACTTACCTTGGCTTCTTACTGCATTCTCGTAACAGGCAGTCTCCTCGTGAGGCAGGTGGTTAGAGTGCTGGACTAGTTAACCGTAAGGTTGCAAGATTGAATCCCTGAACTGACAAGGTAATAATCTGTCATTCTGCCCCTGAACAAGGCAGGTAACCCACCGTTCCTAGGCCGTCATTGAAAATAAGAATTTGTTCTTAACTGACTTGCCTCGTTAAATATAGTTGTAAAATAAAATTTGTTTAAAAAAAATTGTCGTACAAAAATACAGATTTCCGGTTGTTATGAAAACTTGAAATCGGCCCTAATTATTCGGCCATTCCGATTAATCGGTCAACCTCTAGTACTGACCTAATGGTGTACTTTTCATAAAGCCTTTTTGAAATCGGACACTGTGGTGGGATTAACAGCAAGTTTATCTTTAAAATGGTGTAAAATACTTGTATGTTTGAGGAATTTTAATTATGAAGTTTCTGTTTGAATTTGGCGCCCTGCAGTTTCACTGGCTGTATCGATCCCGTTTACAGGATCTCAGCCGTAAGAAGTTAATGCTAGATAGCAACTTACCTTGGCTCCTTGCTGCACTCGTGTAACAGGTGGTCAGGTCAGCCTGCCTGTAAGGGATCTCGTCCTCCTCTTCTGAGGAGGAGTAGCGAGAAGGATCGGAGGACCAAAACGCAGCGTGGTAAGAGTCCATTTAACGAAGCAAAATGAACACTGAACAAAAACAATAAACAACAATCGAACAGTCCCGTAAGGTGAATGACTAAGCAGGAAATAAACACCCACGAAACCCAGGTGGAAAAAGGCTACCTAAGTATGATTCTCAATCAGAGACAACTAACGACACCTGCCTATGATTGAGACCCATACTAAGCCGAACACAAAAACCAACATAGAAAAACAAACACAGACTGCCCACCCCAACTCACGCCCTGACCATACTAAAACAAAAACAAAGGAACTAAGGTCAGAACGTGACACTGCCATGCAGTCTCTTCGTGGAGTGCAATGTAATCGGCCATAATCAGCATCCAAAAATTATGATTACCGATTGTTTTGAAAACTTGAAATCAGTCATAATTAATCGGCCATGCCGGTCACCCTCTAGTGGGAACCATACATGCGGAGATCATCCGTACACCTACTCTGCATCTCACAAAGACACGGCGGTTGGAAACATCAGACCAAAGGACAGATTTCCACCGGTCTAATGTCCATTGCTTGTGTTTCTTGGCCCAAGCAAGTCTCTTCTTCTTATTGGTGTCCTTTAGTAGTGGTTTCTTTGCAGCAATTCGACCACGAAGGCCTGATTCACACAGTCTACTCTGAACAGTTGATGTTGAGATGCATCTGTTACTTGAACTTTGAAGCATTTATTTGGGCTGCAATTTTTGAGGCTGGTAACTCTAATGAACGTATCCTCTGCAGCAGAGGTAACTCTGGGTGTTCCTTTCCTGTGGCGGTCCTCATGAGAGCCAGTGTCATCATAGATCTTGATGGTTTTTGTGACTTGACGAAGCTTTCAAAGTTCTTGATATTGTCAGGCGGTGGGTGTAGCTGGTGCATGAAGTCAGGTGCAGGAGAGCAGAGATGAGTGAACAACGCACTTTACTTGCGAAAATAGCACAAAGTAACTAAATCAATGTGCAAACAATAATGGTTACCATACAACACGGGTGAACACAGCATCTGAAACGTACCGACCTTAACAATAAACAATCACACACAAAGACATGGGGGAAACAGAGGGTTAAAAACAGTGCCTTGCGAAAGTATTTGGCCCCCTTGAACTTTGCAACCTTTTGCCACATTTCAGGCTTCAAACATAAAGATATAAAACTGTATTTGTGTGTGAAGAATCAACAACAAGTGGGACACAATCATGAAGTTGAATGACATTTATTGGATATTCCAAACTTTTTTAACAAATCAAAAACTGAAAAATTGGGCGTGCAAAATTATTCAGCCCCCTTAAGTTAATACTTTGTAGCGCCACCTTTTGCTGCGATTACAGCTGTAAGTCGCTTGGGGTATGTCTCTATCAGTTTTGCACATCGAGAGACTGAATTTTTTTCCCATTCCTCCTTGCAAAACAGCTCGAGCTCAGTGAGGTTGGATGGAGAGCATTTGTGAACAGCAGTTTTCAGTTCTTTCCACAGTTTCTCGATTGGATTCAGGTCTGGACTTTGACTTGGCCATTCTAACACCTGGATATGTTTATTTTTGAACCATTCCATTGTAGATTTAGCTTTATGTTTTGGATCATTGTCTTGTTGGAAGACAAATCTCCATCCCAGTCTCAGGTCTTTTGCAGACTCCATCAGGTTTTCTTCCAGAATGGTCCTGTATTTGGCTCCATCCATCTTCCCATCAATTTTAACCATCTTCCCTGTCCCTGCTGAAGAAAAGCAGGCCCAAACCATGATGCTGCCACCACCATGTTTGACAGTGGGTATGGTAGGTTCAGGGTGATGAGCTGTGTTGCTTTTACGCCAAACATAACGTTTTGCATTGTTGCCAAAAAGTTCAATTTTGGTTTCATCTGACCAGAGCACCTTCTTCCACATGTTTGGTGTGTCTCCCAGGTGGCGTGTGGCAAACTTTAAATGACACATTTTATGGATATCTTTAAGAAATGGCTTTCTTCTTGCCACTCTTCCATAAAGGCCAGATTTGTGCAATATACGACTGATTGTTGTCCTATGGACAGAGTCTCCCACCTCAGCTGTAGATCTCTGCAGTTCATCCAGAGTGATCATGGGCCTCTTGGCTGCATCTCTGATCAGTCTTCTCCTTGTATGAGCTGAAAGTTTAGAGGGACGGCCAGGTCTTGGTAGATTTGCAGTGGTCTGATACTCCTTCCATTTCAATATTATTGCTTGCACAGTGCTCCTTGGGATGTTTAAAGCTTGGGAAATCTTTTTGTATCCAAATCCGGCTTTAGACTTCTTCACAACAGTATCTTGGACCTGCCTGGTGTGTTCCTTGTTCTTCATGATGCTCTCTGCGCTTTTAACGGACCTCTGAGACTATCACAGTGCAGGTGCATTTATACGGAGACTTGATTACACACAGGTGGATTGTATTTATCATCATTAGTCATTTAGGTCAACATTGGATCATTCAGAGATCCTCACTGAACTTCTGGAGAGAGTTTGCTGCTCTGAAAGTAAAGGGGCTGAATAATTTTGCACGCCCAATTTTTCAGTTTTTGATTTGTTAAAAAAGTTTGAAATATCCAATAAATGTCGTTCCACTTCATGATTGTGTCCCACTTGTTGTTGATTCTTCACAAAAAAATACAGTTTTATATCTTTATGTTTGAAGCCTGAAATGTGGCAAAAGGTCGCAAAGTTCAAGGGGGCCGAATACTTTCGCAAGGCACTGTACATGACCAGTAATTGGGAAATGAAAACCAGGTGTGTGGGAAAAACGAGACAAAACAAATGAAAAATGGATCGGCGATGGCTAGAAGACCGGCGACGTCGACCGCCGAACACCGCCCGAACAAGGAGAGGCACCGACTTCTTCCGAAGTCGTGACAGATATGTTCTGTATTGACTGACCTTCATGTCTTAAAGCAATGATGGATTGTCATTTCTCTTTGCTTATTTGAGCTGTTCTTGCCATAATATGGACTTGGTCTTTTACCAAATAGGGCTATCTCTGTATACTACCCCTACCTTCTCATAACTGATTGGCTCAAACGTGTTAGGAAGGAAAGAAATTCCACAAATTAACTTTTATCAAGGCACACTTGTTAATTGAAATGCATTCCAGGTGACTACCTCATGAAGCTGCTTGAGAGAATGCCAAGAGTGTGCAAAGCCGTCATCAAGATAAAGGGTGGCTACTTTGAAGAATCGCAAATATAAAATATATTTGGATTTGTTTAACACTTTCTTGTTTATTATATGATTCCATATGTGTTATTTCATAGTTTTGATATCTTCACTATTATTCTACAATGTAGAAAATAGTAAAGAAAATAAAGAAAAACCATTGAATGAGTTGGTGTGTCCAAACTTTTGTCTGGTACTGTATATATTAAAGATATTCATCATTTTTACAAGGCTGAAAGTTCCATGTCAGTTGTTGATGTTTTTGTCTGTCTCTGTTTCCATAGCGAAAGACTTCATCCGGAACATGATGCAGAAGCACCCTAACAAACGGTTCACCACAGAACAGGCCCTCAGACACCCCTGGTGAGTCACACACACAGATCCAGGATCAGCCTATCCTCTGCTCATCTTGACTATAACCATCAGAGGAGAAAAATAGAAAACTGACCTCAGATCAGTGTCTAGGTAGCTCACTTTTTCCTGTTTATTACTAGTTCCTGGTGACCCTATCAATGTCATTTCCTGTTGCAGGGTCATTGGAAAGACAGCGAGGGATCAGGACATCTATAAATCAGTCAGCATGCAGATCCAGAGGAACTTTGCCAAGTCCAAATGGAGGGTGAGCAACATATGAGGCGACATACAGTATGCTAGCAT